>NW_028190435.1:0-110245 GCF_048542155.1 Nylanderia fulva
AAACCCATGTACAATCGTAACAAATGTAATGAAATAAAAAAAATTGCGCCAAGTGAAAATAGAAACTTGTACCAGTGGAAAATTAAAGTTGCAGACATATATAGAGTCGTATAATGAATCAGTAAAAATTTAAATTTGCAAATGTAGAATCGTACCATAAAAAACTTATCTTTTAAAGAAAAGATAAACAAGATGCCAAGTCCATTGTACATGGGTTTGCAATGTAGGATTCTACATAAGTTTGCAATGGATAATTTTTAATACAATTCTACATGGGTTTGCAATGGTTAATTTTTCATAGGATTCTACATAGGTTTGCAATGGGTACGATTCTACATGGGTTTGCAATGGTTCATTTTGCCTAGGATTCTACATGGGTTTGCAATGATTAATTTTTCATAGGATTCTACATGGGTTTGCAATAGAATAGGATTCTACATGGGTTTGCAATGGATAATTTTTGTTAATGGCGTGCCCTTAACTGGTCGCCTTTTTGTACCTTTTTTTAAAAGTGAGTTTTTAGAGATAAATTATTTACCACGTTCTATCTTTCAAGTGCACAGAAAAAAGTTGTAATTTTTACTAGTTCTTAATTACATTTTCTGCGTATGCCGTGACAAATTCTTATACCTGTATCTTAGTGAAAACAAGCAATAAGACTATAAAATTTGGGGTCAAATTTAATAATAAAGAACAGACCGTCCGTAGTGTGGAAACGTCTCTCGTGTACATCAAACACACATCTGTGCTCTTTGTAATCGGCAGACTCATTTCGTGTACTGCAAAGAGCAAGGAATTAATTACGCAAAAAGTATATTGCAATCACTTTAATTTATATTCCTTTTATGTGTTTCGTTTTTCATAATGTCTGATTGTAAGATAACGAGCTTACCAGAAAAGATCATAGCCATCATTCTCGGCTATAATGTTATCACTATTGAAGATATCATTAACTTTCGATGCGTGTGCAAGAAATTTCGTTATGCAGCAACCACATATAACAAGTTCTTGGAAAAAAAGTTATTTCAGAAGTAATTCTTGTGATTTGTAAATCTTTTTGTTATTTTGTCTCATTAACGCCTGTCGCACAATGTATATCACTTCTGCGAAGAACGTATATTATAAATATATAACAAATACAAAATATTAGAAAAATTAGATATGTTGCATATTAAATTATTCGCTTTCATTTTTTCTATTGCTCAATAATTTTGGCAAACTCTACCCGTTATATATATACATATATAATATACATATACATATATATATATATATATATATATATATATATATATATATGGATGTAAACGTTAAATATAATATTCTGATAAGAACTCTTAACTTTCGGCTGTCATAAATTAAAAGACCAAATATTTTTCAACCGACATTTGTCAATTGATGTTTATTTCATTAATCACACAATGTTTTGACCACGGTGTTTCGACCATATAATTTTGGTCCTTCGCACACTTAACAGTAACATTTGAGAATAACAAAAATTATAAGAAACGTTGTGTGATTAATTAAATAAATATTAATTAGCCTATATATATATCGGTCGAAAAATATTCAGTCATTAAATAATTTTTTTTTAAATTTAATTATTAAAAATACAACATAAAAGTAACTTGGTTTATTTATTATAATGTGTATTCTTCAATATATTTAATTGCATTTTTAAATATAAAAATTATATATATAATATATATTTGTGATAAAAACAAACAGATTTGATATTTTTCTATCGGTTCTTTTTTATAAATAGCATTGAATTCACAATAAAATTTTTATAAAAGTAAAAACGTGCCAAGTAACATATATAAGCACAGTCGACATTGTATGTAAATATGCTTTTGAAAAAATTATTGTACAAAATATTTAAAAAGAAACCTAATATATACATACATACACACACGCACATTAATGTTTACTAATTCCATATAGAATACGAGTACACGTATAGAATTACGAAATATACATATTAAAATCAAAATTTGAAAATATAGTTTTAATATACTTTTAAGAATATGTAGTTAAAAAATAAATTTAAAACAAATGTTATTCATCCAAGTATAAATTTATTACAAATTAATATTGAATGTTACATATTTTAATTTTTCTATAAGTTTATTTAAGTATAAAAAGAATTGACATACATGTACTCATGCTTTAAATTGTATACTTCAAAAAATTTATTAATTTGAAACATTACTTGTGCAATCACATTGTTTACTATCATCAAAGTTTGCTGTGTGTTATCTAAATAAAATGAAATAGAAAAACTATGGCGTCATCTTATCTGCATATAGATAATAAAAATATGTATTATCTTTTATATTTGCATCTTACAAGTAGATAAAAAAAAAGTACTACTTTTACTATATTATTTATCTAAAATAATATTCAAATAATTTTGGTTTAGAATCATAGCACATAAGAATACTTAAAGTAGACAGAAAAGCGATAAAAATTTATAAATAAAAATATAAATATATTGTTGTATCCGTTTTATAATTTATATTTTTTGTATAACTGTGTTTACATAAACAGCCTTAAAAATTATTATCTAAACAATTATCTAAATAATTCGTCATATAATTATATCTTTTATCTAGATATACTTAAAACAAAATCATCTTTATCCTATCTAAGATGAATTTTCATACTTTTATCTCACCTTTATCCAGCTAGTTTTAAAATAATCTTGACACAACACTAAGTATCATTATCAAATATTTATTACAATATTTTATGGTCATATTTCAGATGGCCCTTTACGAAGAAAAGATATGAAAGACTTAAAAAAGAAGAAAATGAAGAAAACATAAACTTTGTTACAATGGGCATAAATTCTGCGACACAATTGCGAAATTATTTGTCTCTAATTCTTTTTCATGATTATTATTACAATAAAAAATCAAATCAAAATTATTTCGATGACTCAATTAATAATGTAGTATTGGAATTCGATGATGTAAAAAAATTCAGTGGTAATATCGATAAATATGCAAACCGTTTGAATGAAAATCTACTTGTTTTTAAACGTATACATAAGCCTATAAATGTGCTGAAATATATGTTTTATATTGAGGAGATTAAATGCTTGTTAACACAATTTCCACAGTATGATCTTCATATATGTTATAATGCTACTATTATTACAATTTTTATTGTATTTATTCATTAATTAATAATTTAATATGTATAAATTTTTTAGGAAAATTGATTGCAATTCAATCCAAGAATTTTGTAATATAGAAATGTCTCACTATGAGAAGCTATCTTCGATACGAAATGAGTTGGACAGATATATAAAGAAACTTGAAAGCGAACAGCTTTTGGAAGAAACATGTACTTTCATAGCACAAGGTATTCAACCTCGAAAAGATGTATGTTACACGAATGTAAGTGCATCATCGGATACAATTGCACAAGAGGTATTGAATTGTCTCAAAGTAAAGCATCCGAACCATTCGATATTCTCCACGTCTCGTGAAATTTTTTCCTATTGGAAAAACAATAATATCAAAGATAATCATTGGGATGAAACAGAAAGTACGCAGATTATGGATACACTCCAGGAATATATATTTAGCATCTTGAACTTTCGAGCATGTATCTCCTCATTTGCACCCGAAGATATCAAATGGATTTGTATAGATTATGTAAGTTATTAGAGATTATAATATATATAATTATGGACCATATATGTATATATTATATACTGTTCTTAATATTCTCTCGCTTTGATCAATTTGTTCTGTATTATACCTGGCTCAGGTTTTACAAACCAAATATGGTCAAGATATCATTGTATATGCAATATTTCATAGCGTGGCTAGAAGGCTTGGTCTACGTTGCGATGTACTACAGGTTTTTAATCGATTCTGTGTATTTTGGAAACCAGAATTGTAAGTATAGATATATATTTAGAATCGACATTGTCATTATTTCTCGATAATTTTTCTTTTCTTATTATACGCATACGTATATAATTTTTTATTTTTATTTTTATATGATTAAGATAAAATTTTAATTGTTTACAGCGTCCCGAATAATTTCGAAAATGCACGATGTTTTTATATAAAAGACGAGAATTTCCCGAATTGTCTTCATGATTATCTACCAGATTACAAGTCTTGTACACATCATGACGTCATCGAAATAAGAACTGAACAGGTTAAAACTTATTTA
Source organism: Nylanderia fulva (assembly GCF_048542155.1). Classification (NCBI taxonomy): domain Eukaryota; kingdom Metazoa; phylum Arthropoda; class Insecta; order Hymenoptera; family Formicidae; genus Nylanderia; species Nylanderia fulva. The sequence goes on from NW_028190435.1 coordinate 4,195, forward strand.
TTACTTCTATTAATTTTAAGTTATTAATATATTTGTAAATTGACAAGGAATTAATAAATTACATTTTATGTGTATAGAAAGAAGAGAAATGTACATTTCTCATTTTTTAATTTATAATTAGATCCTTGTTTACATTTAATCTTTATTCATGTTTAATTAACTTTTTCAGATGTTGGACATGATAAAAGATTTTGTTGAATTGTTTATATCGGGACAAAATAAGCAATTTGGGATTAGTTCCAAAGTGAATTGTAATATGTAAAAAACATACGCGCCCTAACATAATCGCTAGTTAGTGTATAACATATACCATTGTAAAAATAAAGGGCATTGTGAGATATTTTCAGATAACAATTATGTATAATTTACAATTTTCTATATTAACTTGAATTAAGTGTTTATTGAGACATTTATTCACAAAAAATCAAAGTAAAAATTTTACAGTTTCTGTCTTATTTTAAATAGTAGAACACATAAATGAAAACGTGAAATATGCTGTAGAAATTATCATAATATATAATCCACTTACAGATCAATTTACAGATTCGGACCAACATAATAGATAATAGGATGTTATTGACATATACATATATACATACATGTTCGACAATTGAGAATCAACGATGAATAAAACATATCTATTATTTTTCTGCGATATTTATTGTATAAATTATCATAAATAATAAAGTAAGAAAATTTTGTGACTGCAACAATTTGAATTGGTGCAAAAAAATTAATAAATCTTAAAATAAATAAATTAATTAATTTAATAACTTTTTTTAACACTTTAAGTATATGCAAAATATGACGTAATAAATTTGCCATCTATTAATATCTATTATTTTGAAACTTATATAATCGATAGTGTGTTGCATTTGTATAAGTATAAATAGGTACGTTAATAAAAGACAATGATTTTTATATTTTCAAGTATACATAATTTTTTTGTATTGAAAGGGACGATAAAAGCTTATAAATGATATTAGATTTTGTATGATATTAGTATAATTGCAAATTTATTGCAAATTCATGCAAATCTAAAATTGCTGTGCAAAAATTTGTCAAATTTTGTATTTTGAACAAAAAATAACCGTCACGCGTTAGGTAAAAGTATTTTTTCATTTTTGTTCCAAACTCATTATTTGCGATCCATATTTCTCTCTTATCCATGATTTTCACAAAATTATTAAAACTCCAAATTAAAATAAAAAGTTGACACAATGCACAGCACTGCAGTTGTAAAGTGTAAAAATAAATATATTAAAATTAGTAAATTTTAATAAAATAATTAATAATTTAAATGATATTATTTTCATTAAACTTAAATATTACATAATATATATAAATACATGAAAATTAGTGAAATTTAAAATAATTGACAAATTTGAAAAATATATTATTTTAATTAAGCTTAAATAATAAAAAGAACAATAAATAAATAAATAGTGATAATAAATTAAATAATAAATGAATTATTTACCACGTTCTATTATACTAGTGCATAGGAAGAAATGGTAAATTTGCTAGTTCTAAATTACATTTTCTGCGCATGCCGTGCCAAGTCCTTATATACCTGTATCTTATTGAAAATTAGTAATAATACTTTAAAATTTTAAGGTCAAATTTAATAATAAAGAGCAAAACGTCTGCAGTGTGGAAAACGTCTCTCGTGTACATCAAACACACATCTGTGCTCTTTGTAATCGGCAGACGCATTTCGTGTACTGCGAAAAGCAAGGGATTAATTACGCGAATAATATATTGCAATCAATTAATTTATATTCCTTTTTTGTGTTTTGTTTCTCATAATGTCTGATTATAAGATAACGTGCTTACCAGAGGAGATGATAAGCCACATACTCAACGATAATGTACTCACTATTGAAGATATCATCAACTTTCGATGCGTGTGCAAGCAATTTCGTTATGCAGCCAAATATGACAAGTTCTTGGAAAAAAAGTTATCTCAAAGGTAATTCTTGTGGTTTGTAAATCTTTTTGTTATTTTGTCTCATTAACGCCTGTCGCACAATGTATATCACTTCTGCGAAGAACGTATATTATAAATAAATATATAATAAAAAATATTCAAAAAAAATAGATATGTTGCATTTATGTTGCATATTAAATTATTCGCTTTCGTTTTTTTCTCAATTTGCAAACATTGCTCAATAATTTTAGCAACTCTACCTACATTATATATATATAAATGTATAATATAAAAATACATATATATATATATATATATATGAAATGTAAACGTTAAATATAATATACTAATAAGAATTCTTAATTCTCGGCTGTCAAGAATTAAAAGACCAAATATTTTTCAACCAACATTCGTCAATTGATGTTTATTTAATTAATCACACAACGTTTCGACCACGGTGTTTCGACGATATAATTTTGGTCCTTCGCACACTTAACAGTAACACTTGAGAATAACAAAAATTATATGAAACGTTGTGTGATTAATTAAATAAATATTAATCAGCCTATATATATATATGTCGAAAAATATTCTGTCATTATATTATTTTTTTTTAGATTTTATTATTAAAAATACAACATAAAAGTAACTTGGTTTATTTATTATAATGTGTATTCTTCAATATATTTAATTGCATTTTTAAATATAAAAATTATATATATGATATATATTCGTGATAGAAACAAACAGATTTGATATTTTTCTATCGGCCCTTTTTCATAAATAGCATTGAAATCGCAATAAAATCTTTCTAAAATTAAAAACATGCCAAGTGACATATATAAGCACAGTCGACATTGTTTGTAAATATGCTTTCGAACAAATTGTTCTACAAAATATTAAAAAAAACTTAATTTATACATACATATACATAGGCACATTAATGTTTATTAACTGCATACAGAATACACTTATAAAATTATGCAATATACATATTGAAATCAAAATGTGAAAAGTATAAATTAAATTACAAATTAAAATTAACTTATATATACTTTCTTTTTCTGATTAAAATACAAAAAGAAATGACATATATATATACTCATGCTTTGAATTGTCTACTTCAAAAAATTTATTAATTTGAAAAATTATTTGTGCAATCATATTGTTTACTATCATCAAAGTTTGCTGTGTGTTATCTAAATAAAATTAAATGGAAGAACTGTGGCGTCGTCTTATCTGCATATAGATAATATAAATATGTATTATCTTTTTATCTGCATCTTACAAGTAGATAAAAAAAAGTACTACCTTTACTATATTATTTATCTAGAATAATTTTAAGATAAATTTGGTTTAGAATCATAGCACATAAGAATACTTAAAGTAGACAGAAATACGATAAAAATTTATAAATAAAAATATAAATACATATATTGTTGTATCTCTTTTATAAGGGATCCTTATCTTTTTAGGATCTTTATCCAGCTAATTTTAAATTAATCTCGACACAAGACTAAGAATCATTATCAAAAATTTATTAAAATATTTTATGGTCGTATTTTAAATGGCCCTATGCAAAGAAAAAATATGATGTTCTTAAAAAAACAAAGGATGGAGAAAACCTAAACTTTGTCACAATAGGCATAAGTTCTGCGACACAATTGCGAAATTATTTGTCTCTAATTCTTTTTCATGATTATTATTACAATAAAATATCAAATCAAAATTATTTCAATAATTTAATTATAATAATGTAGTATTGGAATTCTATTATGTAAAAAAATTCAGTGATGATTTCGTTGAATGTGCAAAATGTTTGAATGAAAATAAACTTGTTCTTAGACGTACACGTAAGCCTATAAATGTGCTGAAATGTATGTTTTATATTGAAGAGATTAACTGCTTGTTAACACAATTTCCACAGTAGGATATTCATATATATTATAATGCTACTATTATTACAATTTATTGTATTTATTCATTAGTTAATAATTTAATATATATAAATTTTTTAGGAAAATTGATCGCAATTCAATCCAAGAATTTTGCAATATAGAAATGTCTCACTATGAAAAGCTATCTTCGATACGAAATGAGTTGGACAGATATATAAAGAAACCTGAAAGAGAACAGCTTTTGGAAGAAATTTGTACTTTCGTGGCAAAATATATTCAAGTTCAAAAAGATGTATGTTACACAAATGTAAGTGCATCATTGGATTCAATCGCACAAGAGGTACTGAATTGTCTCAGAGTGAAGCATCCGAACCATTCGATATTCTCCACTTCTGAAGAAACTTTTTCCTATTGGAAAACCAACAATATCGCAGATAATCATTGGGATGAAACAGAAAGTACGCAGATTATGGATACACTCCAGAAATATATATTTAGCATCTTGAATTTTCGAGCATGTATCTCCTCATTTCCACCCGAAGATATCAAATGGATTTGTATAGATTATGTAAGTTATTAGAGATTATAATATATATAATTATGGGCCATATATGTATATATTATATATTGTTCTTAATATTCTCTCGTTTTGATCAATTTATCCTGTATTATACCTGGCACAGGTTTTACAAAGTAAATTTGGTAAAGATATCATTGTATATACAATATTTCATAGGGTGGCTAGAAGACTTGGTCTACGTTGCGATGTACTAGATATTGAAAATGAATTCTATATATTCTGGAAACCAGAATTGTAAGTATAAATATATATTAGAATTGACATTATTATTATTTCTCAATAATCTTTCTTTTTTTATTATACGCATGCATATATAATTTTTTATTATAAAAATGTTCATAATGATTAAAGTAATATTTTAATTGTTTACAGCGTCACGAATAATTTAAAAAATGCACGAAATTTTTACATAACAAACGAGGATTACCCGAATTGGCTTACTGATAATAGATTAAATTGGCGACCAGTCTTAATAATTAGAAAGGTTGAAAATTACTTATTTATTACTTCTAATAATTTTAAGTTATTAATATAGTTGTAAAATTACAAAGAACCAATAAATTACACTAAATATGTATAGGAAGAAGAGAAATGTGCAATCTCTTATTTTTTAATTTATAATTACATTTTTGTTTACATGTCGTCTATATATTCATGTTTAATTAATTTTTTTAGATGTTGGAGTTCACAACAAATATCGTTGACGCATTTATAAGGGCACACATATATATAATAAGAAAATGGCTTTTATATGAAGATAATTAAATAGAACATTATATAAGATCTTCTGATATGATTAAAATGTATTGTATGTTTTGTAATCATATTATGATGATAGGGTATTATGAATGCAAGTTATATATACATATGATGCAAAATGTGAGTAATTATATTAATTTGAGCATATTTATATATACTCATAATGACGTATTTTGCAAACAGTTTCAAGATATCATAATATGTCCGTGTTTTGAGTAGTATATGAGCCTGCATCTGTGTCTATTTTTGTCATCATGTTTTAAGAAATATGAGTACAATATGAGTAAAGTACATCCGCGCACTAACAATCGCATATTAGTATATAATATATATACAATTGTAAAAATATTGAACGTTGTGAGATTCTTTTAGATAACAATTCTTTTAAATAACAATATGTATAATTTACAATTTTTTATAATTTAACGTGGTTAAGTGTTTATTCAAACATTTATTCACAAAAAATCAATTAAAGTACAAATTTTACAGTTTGTGTCTTATATTTCGTTTCAAATAGTAGCACAAATAAATAAAAACGTAAAATATGCCATAGTTGCATGGACCAACATAATAGACAGATGTTATATTGACATATACATGTATATACACGTATATGTTCGACTTCTGTAGAGAAATACTATGTCCCATTTTTGTATGCAATATCAATTGAGAATCAACGACGAATAAAATATATTTATTGTTCTCTGCTTTATTTATTGTATTAATTAATATAAACATTAAAATAAGAAAAATTGTAATTGCAAGAATTTGAATTAGTGCAGTAAAATTTATAAAAATTAAAAATTTAGAAAAATTAATTAATTTATGAACATCTTTTTAATACTTTAAGTATATGCAAAATTAAACATAATTAAAATTTACCATTTATTAATATCTAATATTTTGAAACGTTTGTCGACGATATTGTTGCATTTGTTTAAGTAAAAACAGGTATATTAATAAACAACAATGTTTAATAAAAGACAAATTTTTTATATATCTGAAAATATAAAAAACACATAATTGAAAAACACATGCTTAGTAATGAGACAGCAAATGTACTCCGCATTTGGGCACAGAACACATTTAATGTCATTAAAATGTAACACTTTAATTTCCGTTTCTTTTAAACTTCTGTTAGGACACTCATCTTGTACTTTATTTTTCAAAAATAAATTTATTAATTTTACAAATATGTTTCTTCAGTGATCGAGCGATTTAAACAATATATAATCCTCTATATCACGTTATATAATAGTTTACACCCCGTATATACGCGCGAGTAAACTACATAAAATTTTCGAAATTCTTAAAAGTTGTACATTATTTATTAAAAAGAAAGAAAGATAGGTAGAGAGGGAAAGAGGAAGAAAGAGTGAAATATATTTCATATTATAAATAATGTCGTAACGATACTAATAATTCATATAAATATTTGTATTTAAAACAAAGTGATAAATATAAGGCCAACTTATCGAGCTGAATATTCGAGATGTTCAGTCAACTACCATTTATTACATGTATAAATTATAAAACTACAGTCATTATATTATATTAAAACTAACGCAAATTAACGCAAATTACAATCATTCTATAAACGTTTCGACCGCACGCGGTCTTCTTCAGTATAATTATTGAAAAATAAATTCTTACAATTCACATGATATCGAAATTTAATTATAGTTATTCAGAATCGAGAGTTTTTGAGCAATTAACGCGTGTTTCAATCCGTCCTGTCCAACAATGTTCGCCTCGATATGATCTCTGATTTTGTTCAGATCTCGGATGATTTCATCGTTAATATGCGAGAAATTAACCCGTACCGTAGGCGCTGCGATTAATAAAAAATTACCGATCAACGTATGTCCAAATTATAATATATATCCCCTACAATTGGTAGTATGCTTACCTATCATCGTTCTTCTTGACAATTTTGCTACTTATTAACAGTTATTAAGGATGACACTTAACAAACCAACAATACAGAAAGACAGCTCATTTTAAACTCTACTTGATTGGAGAGCGTGCGTGTTTATATATGATCTAATATCTATGTTTTACTCGTTAATGTCCTATTTGTCCTATTATTATTTATTGTTCGCTAATATATCCAAAATATCAAAATACGACTCGCTAAGTAACTCAGTATCTTTGTTTAAATTTAGTCCATTTTTTTGTTCCTTGATATGTAGCATCTCAGAAATGAGTCTTTTATAATAATTATTTTCGTTGTCCATGATCTTAACATTGTCCCAATTAAAAGTATGATGTTCATTTATTATGTGTTCAGAAATTACTGAATGTTTCGTTGAGTCCAACCTAATATTATTTTTATGTTCTTTTATTCGCGTCTGCAATTGCCTCTTTGTTTGGCCTACATAAGATGCATTACAATTATTGCAACTGATCTTATAAACCACATTCGAATTGCATGGATGTTTAGTTTTATCTTTCTGTGCTTTAATAATATTATCCAGTTTGTTGAGACATCTATACCCTACCATACAATTTTTATTTTTCACCGAGGAAACAATCATTTCTGAGATCCTATCTATATACGGAATGACAAAGAATTTTTTATTAACCGAGTCATTTCTTATACTTTTTGTCCTTTCTATGTTGGCCTGTCTCTCTAAAATGCTCCCCTTAGATATGATGTGTTCTATCCGATGATTAATTTTGTTAAAAATCAGATCAAGAGGGTAACCATTGCTTCTGAGTATATTAATAATTAACTCCAAATTTTTATTAAAAAATAGTGGATGTGATAGCAATAGACATCTGTCTACAAGGTTATATATTATTCCAATTTTGTGGCATAATGGGTGGTTTGAATAAAATGATAACGTCCTTCCTGAGAAGGTTTCTTTTTGATACCAGTCTATATATATTTTGTTATTAATAATTTTAAGTGATAAATCTAAGAAATTCAAGCTATGATTAACCTCTTGTTCGACCGTGAATTTAAGTCTTTCATGATAGTTGTTAAAATTATTCACAATCTGAGTCATATTAGTCGTAGAGGTGGCCACTATTATGTCATCCACATAACGAAAATAAAACAAACATTCCAAATTCAACGCTTTGAGAACTGTATCCTCAAGATCTTGCATAACCAGGTCTGCAATAATTGGTCAGAGATCATATCGAGGCGAACATTGTTGGACAGGACGGATTGAAACACGCGTTAATTGCTCAAAAACTCTCGATTCTGAATAACTATAATTAAATTTCGATATCATGTGAATTGTAAGAATTTATTTTTCAATAATTATACTGAAGAAGACCGCGTGCGGTCGAAACGTTTATAGAATGATTGTAATTTGCGTTAATTTGCGTTAGTTTTAATATAATATAATGACTGTAGTTTTATAATTTATACATGTAATAAATGGTAGTTGACTGAACATCTCGAATATTCAGCTCGATAAGTTGGCCTTATATTTATCACTTTGTTTTCAATATACGAGCGACAATTTGTATTAATTTATTTGTATTTATATATTGAAATAAATTTGAACAAATTTAATTAAACTAAAATTAAAAATCTGAACATTAAATTAAATGTCTGCGCTGTATTTTTTAAATTTATAAATTCATTCTTTGATTTTATTATGCGGCGCATTTATCATGATGTGAATTGAAATATTTTAACTTATTTCGTTAGACAATCAAAAGAAGAACATAAATTTAATGAAATATAAATCATAACAAAGTTTAACATAACTATTAACGAAGAATGTTTTCATCGTATCAATTATGCAGAAAATCTCTTCAATGGACGTGGCATTATTTTAGAAGGTATAACAAACAACGTGGAGCATGCGATATCTGTGATGAAAAATTACATCCTATTATCTATCGATACATATGTGATATATCATATAAGAATAATGCATAAAGAAATTTATACATAATGTTTCAAGTGTGCGGCCTTCTTATTCTATTTCAGAAAATATATTAAAATCAGATAATTGTACAAAGACTTATACCAAATTTTTTATATATTGTATATCTGAAGATATGAAAAAAACATAATTGAAACACACATGCCTAGAACAGCAAATATACTCCACACTTGGATATAAAATACATTTAAGGTCATTCTAAAAAGCAAGATTTGCGACAAATTTTATAAGATAAATAATTCTTTTAAATTAATGTGATATTTATTTCAATTTTTTTTCATAATATCTCTGCACCTCTCAAAAAGCTACCAAAAGAATAAATGAAAAACCGATAAATATAAATATTATTATTTAGTTTTTTTTAGTGATTAATATAAACTTTTGAAAAATAAATAAACAAATATACTTAATGAATAAGAAAGTTAGTCTAGAAATAAACAAGGATATGCGAGCCGAAGGCGAAGGTTTGTGCGTTAGATAAGAAAAATTAATTTTTCCCCTATGTCTTATAATTGTGCACGAAGCACGGAATTTGCATAGTGCTTACAATAAAACTATTTAGGAATAAATCTCAACTTGATTCTCAATTTTAGAATCTCTATTTTAATTCCTAAGTTCCCGATTCAGTAACTTTAGGACCGATATACTTTGCTTTTTTACAACTTTTTAGGGGGATCAGAGGGAAACATAAAAATTAAAATCTCGAACTGAGATTTATTCACAAACATCCGCGATGAAGTGGCATAATCTTTTCATTTTGAATTTGCATTTAATCCATGGAGTTTTTATATTCTTATAGAATTTATATTTCTAGAATATATACACCCCGTATATACGCACAAATAAAACTACATAATTTTATAGAATAGTCTTATATAAACTATGTACATACATCAATTATTAAATATTTGTATTGTAAGTCGACGATTTTATTTTAGCTGAGAATTTTATCTGTAAAGATTGCATATAAAAAAAAAAGTAAATCTCTCTTTTTCTCTTTCTCTCTTATCGAGAAATTTTGACAATGCACAACACTGGAGTTTTAAACTGTAAAATATAAATACATGAATATTATTGGTAAAATTTAATATAATAATTGATAATTTGAAATGAAATAATTAATTAATCTTAAATAATACAAAATATAAATACATAAAAATTAGTAAAATTTGAAATAACTGATAAATTTGAAAAAAATTTATTATTTTAATTAAGCTTATATAGAGAACAATAAATAAATAAAAAATGATAACAAAATAAATAATAAATAAATTATTTACCACGTTCTTTCAAACGCATAGGAAGAAACGGTTTGCTAGTTCTAAATTACATTTTCTGCGCATGCCGTGGCAAGTTCTTATACCTATATCTTAGTGAAAACAAGCAATAATGCTTTAAAATTTAAGGTCAAATTTTATAATAAAGAACAGAACGTCTACAGTGTGGAAAACGTCTCTCGTGTACATCAAACACACATCTGTGTTCTTTGTAATCGGCAGACTCATTTCGTGTACTGCAAAAAACAAGGAATTACGCGAATAGTTTATTGCAATTACTTTAATTTACATTCCCTTTTTGTGTTTCGGTTCTCATAATGTCTGATTGGAAGATAACGTGCTTACCAGAGGAGATGATAAGCTACATTCTCAACGATAACGTACTCACTATTGAAGATATCATTAACTTTCGATGCGTGTGCAAGCAATTGCGTTATGCAGCCAAATATGACAAGTTCTTGGAAAAAAAGTTATCTCAAAAGTAATTCTTGTGGTTTGTAAATCTTTTTGTTATTTTGTCTCATTAACGTCTGTCGCACAATGTATATCACTCCTGCGAAGAACGTATATTATAAATATATAATAAATACAAAATATTAGAAAAATTAGATATGTTGCATTTATGTTGCATATTAAAATATTCGCTTTCATTTTTTTCTATTGCTCAATAATTTTGGCAAACTCTACCGCGTTATAAATATACATATATAATATACATAAACATATATATATATATTTATATATATATATATATATATATATATATGGAATGTAAACGTTAAATATAATATACTGATAGTTATTCTTAATTTTCGGCTCTTAAAAATTAAAAGACCAAATATTTTTCCACCGACATTCGTCAATTGATGTTTATTTAATTAATCACACAATGTTTCGACCATATAATTTTGGTCCTTCGCACACTTATCCAACAGTAACACTTGAGAATAACAAAAATTATTTGAAACGTTGTGTAATTAATTAAATAAATATTAATTAGCCTATATATATATATCGGTCAAAAAATATTCAGTCGTTCAATAATTTTTTTTTAGATTTAATTATTAAAAATACAACATAAAAGTAACTTGGTTTATTTATTATAATGTGTATTCTTCAATATATTTAATTACATACATACACATAAGCACATTAAAATATAAATTTAATTACAAATTAAAATTGACTATTATATATTTTCTATTTTTGATTAAAGTATAAAAAAAAGTGACATAAATATACTCATGCTTCGAATTGTATACTTTAAAAAATTTATTAATTTGAAAAATGACTTGTGCAATTACATTGTTTACTATCATCAAAGTTTGCTGTGTGTTATCTAAATAAAATTAAATAGAAGAACTGTGGCGTCATCTTATCTGCATATAGATAATAAAAATATGTATTATCTTTATATCTGCATCTTACAAGTAGATAAAAAAAAGTACTACCTTTACTATATTATTTATCTAAAATAATATTCAAATAATTTTGGTTAAGAATCATAGCACACAAGAATATTTAAAATAGACAGTAAAGCGATAAAAATTTATAAATAAAAATATAAATACATATGATGTATCCCTTTTATAAGGGATCCTTATCTTTTTAGGATCTTTATCCAGCTAATTTTAAATTAATCTCGACACAAGACTAAGAATCATTATCAAAAATTTATTTAAATATTTTATGGTCGTATTTTAAATGGCCCTATGCAAAGAAAAAATATGATGTTCTTAAAAAAACAAAGGATGGAGAAAACCTAAACTTTGTCACAATAGGCATAAATTCTGCGACACAATTGCGAAATTATTTGTCTCTAATTCTTTTTCATGATTATTATTACGATAAAATATCAAATCAAAATTATTTCAATGATTTAATTAATAATGTAGTATTGGAATTCGATTATGTAAAGAAATTCAGTGATAAATTCGATGAATATGCAAATCGTTTGAATGAAAATGAACTTGTTTTTAGACGTACACGTAAGCCTATAAATGTGCTGAAATGTATGTTTTATATTGAGGAGATTAAATGCTTGTTAACACAATTTCCACAGTAGAATATTCATATATATTATAATGTTACTATTATTACAAATTTATTGTATTTATTCATTAGTTAATAATTTAATATATATAAATTTTTTAGGAAAATTGATCGAAATTCAATCCAAAAATTTTGCAATATAGAAATGTCTCACTATGAGAAGATATCTTCGATACGAAATGAGTTAGACAGATATATACAGAAATCTGAAAGAGAACAGCTTTTGGAAGAAACATGTACTTTCATAGCACAACGTATTCAACCTCGAAAAGATGTATGTTACACGATTGTAAGTGCATCATTGGATACAATCGCACAAGAGGTACTGAAATGTCTCAGATTGAAGCATCCAAACCATTCGATATTCTCCACGTCTGAAGAAACTTTTTCCTATTGGAAAAGCAACAATATTGAAGATAATCATTGGGATGAAACAGAAAGTACGCAGATTATGGATACACTCCAGGAATATATATTTAGCATCTTGAATTTTCGAGCATGTATCTCCCCATTTTCACTCAAAGATATCAAATGGATTTGTATAGATTATGTAAGTTATTAGAGATTATAATATATATAATTATGGGCCAAATATGTATATATTATATATTGTTCTTAATATTCTCTCGCTTTGATCAATTTGTTCTGTATTATACCTGGCACAGGTATTACAAAGTAAATATGGTCAAGATATTGCTGTATATACAATATCTTGACCATATTTACTTTGTAATACCTGTGTTATCATAACGTGGCTAGAAGACTTGGTCTACGTTGCGATTTAATAGATGTTTACACTGTAATCTGTATATTTTGGAAATCAAAAATGTAAGTATAGTTATATATTAGATTCGACATTATCATTATTTTTCGATAATCTTTCTTTTTTTATTATACGCATACATATATAATTTTTTATTATAAAAATTTTCATATGATTAAGATAATATTTTAATTGTTTACAACGTTATGAATAATTTAGAAAATGAACGATGTTTTTACATAGAAGACGAAAATTTCCCGAATTGTCTTCATAATTATCTACCAGGTTACAAGTCTTGTGAAACAAATCATGACGTCATCAAAATAAGAACTGAAAAGGTTGAAACTTATTTATTACTTCTATTAATTTTAAGTCATTAATATGCTTGTAAATTGACAAGCAATTAATAAATTACATCATATGTGTGTAGAAAGAAAAGATACGTACATTTCTCATTTCTTACATTATAATTAGATTCTTGTTTACATTTAATCTTTTTTTATGTTTAATTAACTTTTTCAGATGTTGGTCATGATAAAATATTTTGTTGAAACGTTTATATGGACACATAATAATCTATTTGGGATTAATGAATTGTAATGTGTAAAAAACATACGCGCACTAACATAATCGCTAGTTAGTAAATAACATATACCATTGTAAAAATAAAGGGCATTGTGAGATATTTTCAGATAACAATTATGTATAATTTACAATTTTCTATAATTTAACGTGTTTTAAGTGTTTATTGAGGCATTTATTCACAAAAAAATCAAAGTAAAAAATTTACAGTTTCTGTCTTATTTTAATTAGTAGAACACATAAATGAAAACGTGAAATATGCTGTGGAAATTATCATAATATATAATCCACCTACAGATCAATCTACAGATTCGGACCAACATAATAGATAACAGGATGTTATTGACACATACATATATACATACATGTTCGACAATTGAGAATCAACGATGAATAAAATATAGCTATTATCTTTCTGCGATATTTATTGTATTCAATTAAATAAATAATAAAGTAAGAAAATTTTGTGACTGCAACAATTTGAATTGGTGCAGAAGAATTAATAAATCTTGAAAATAAAAAAATTAATTAGTTTAATAACTTTTTTTAACACTTTCAATATATGCAAAATATGACGTAATAAATTTGCCATCTATTAATATCTATTATTTTGAAACATATATAATCGATAGTGTGTTGCATTTGTATAAGTATAAATAAGTATGTTAATAAAAGACAATGATTTTTATATTTTCAAATATACATAATTCTTTTGTATTGAAGGAGACGATAAAAACTTATAAATGATATTAGATTTTGTATGATATTAACATAATTTCAAATTTTGCAAATTTATCTCAATTTTAGAATCTCAATTTTCATTCCTCAGTTTCCGATTCAGCAACTTTTGGACCGATATATTTTGCTTTTCTACATCTTTGTAAGGAGATCAAAAGAAAACATAGGAATTAAAATCTCGAATTGAGATTTATTCACAAACATCTGCGTTGAGTTCGCATAGTCGGTTCATTTTGAGTTTGTATTTAATCCATAAAGTTTTATATTCTTATAAAGTTTAGATTTCTAGAATATATACACCCCGTATATACGCGCGAATAAAACTACATAAAATTGTAGCATAGTCTTATATAAACTATGTACATACATCAATTATTAAATATTTGTATTGTAAGTCGGAAATTTTATTTTAGCTGAGAATTTTATCTGTAAAGATTTGAAAAATGCAAAATGTAAATCTCTCTTTCCCTTTCTCTCTTATCGAGAATATTTCATAATGCACAGCATTGGAGTTGTAAACTGTAAAATATAAATACAAAAAATTTATAAAATTTAATAAAATAATTGATAATTTGAAAAGCTTAAATAATACATAATATAAATACATAAAAATTAGTAAAATTTAAAATAACTGATAAATTTGAAAAAATATATTATTTTAATTAAGCTTATATGTATAGAGAACAATAAATAAATAAATAATGATAATAAAATAAATAATAAATAAATTATTTACCACGTTCTATCCTTCAAGCACATAGGAAGAAACGGTAAATTTGCTAGTTCTAAATTACATTTTCTGCGCATGCCGTGGCAAGTCCTTATACCTATATCTTAGTGAAAACAAGCAATAATTCTTTAAAATTTAAGGTCAAATTTATAATAAAGAACAGAACGTCTACAGTGTGGAAAACGTCTCTCGTGTACATCAAACACACATCTGTGCTCTTCGTAATCGGCAGACGCATTTCTTGTACTGCGAAAAGCAAGGAATTACGCGAATAGTTTATTGCAATCACTTTAATTTACATTCCTTTTTTGTGTTTTGTTTCTCATAATGTCTGATTATAAGATAACGTACTTACCAGAGGAGATGATAAGCCACATTCTCGACGATAATGTACTCACTATTGAAGATATCATCAACTTTCGATGCGTGTGCAAACAATTTCGTTATGCAGCCACATATGACAAGTTCTTGGAAAAAAAGTTATCTCAAAGGTAATTCTTGCGGTTTGTAAATCTTTTTGTTATTTTGTCTCATTAACGCCTGTCGCACAATGTATATTACTTCTGCAAAAAACGTATATTATAAATAAATAATTAATAAAAAATATTCGAAAAATTAGATATGTTGCATTTATGTTGTATATTAAATTATTCGCTTTCATTTTTTTCTATTGCTCAATAATTTTGGCAAACTCTACCGTTATATATATACATATATAATATATATATATATATATATATATGGAATGTAAACGTTAAATATAATATACTGTAATAATTCTTAATTTTCAGCTACTTAAAATACTACATAAAAGTAACTTGGTTTATTTATTATAATGTGTATTCTTCAATATATTTAATTACATACATACACATAAGCACATTAATGTTTATTAATTGCATATAGAATACACTTACAGAATTATGCAATATACATATTAGAATCAAAATTTGAAAAATATAAATTTAATTACAAATTAAAATTGACTATTATATATTTTCTATTTTTGATTAAAGTATAAAAAGAAGTCACATATATCTACTCATGCTTTGAATTGTATACTTCAAAAAATTTATTAATTTGAAAAATTACTTGTGCAATAACATTGTTTACTATCATCAAAGTTTGCTGTGTGTTATCTAAATAAAATTAAATGGAAGAACTATGGCGTCATCTTATCTGCATATAAATAATAAAAATATGAATTATCTTTATATCTGCATTTTAGATAAAAAAAATATTATCTTTACTATATAATTTATCTAAAACAATTTTTAGATCATTTTGGTGTAGAATCATTGCACTTAAAAATACTTAAAGTAGACAGTAAAGCGATAAAAATTTATAAATAAAAATATAAATACATATATTATTGTATTCCTTTTATAATTTATGTGTTTTGTATAACTGTGTTTACATAAGCAGTCTTAAAAATTATTATCTAAATAATTATCTAAATAAATCGTCATATATATATATCTTTTATCTAGATATATATAAAACAAAATCATCTTTATCCTATCTAAGATGAATTGATATACTTTTATCTCATCTTTATCCAGCTAATTTTAAATTAATCCTGACACAACACTAAGTATCATTTTCAAAAATTTATTACAATATTTTATGATCGTATTTTAGATGGCCCCATGCAAAGAAAAGATATGAAGATCTTCAGAAAACAAAGGATAAAGAAAACATAAACTTTGTTACAATGGACATAAATTCTACGAAAGAAGTGCGAAATTATTTGTTTCTAATTCTTTTTTATGATTATTATTACTTTAATAGATCAAATGAATATTACTTCGCGATAACCCAATTTAACTTATATTGAAATTCAAAAAACATGTAAAAAAATTCAGAGGTAATATCGATAAATATGTAAATTGTTTGTATGGAAATCGACTTGATTCTGAATGTACACATGGGCCTATAGATGAGCTGCAATATATGTTTTATATTGAGAAGATTAAATGCTTGTTAACACCACTTCCACAGTAGGATCTTAATATATATTATAATGCTACTATTATTACAATTTAATGTATTTACTCATTAGTTAATACTTCAATATACATTTTTTTAGAAATCGCAAATCAATCGAAAGTTATTGCAATATAAAAATGTCTCACTATGTGAAGCTATCTTCGATAGAAAATGAGTTGAACAGATATAAAGATAAACCTGAAAGAAAACAGCTTTTGGAAGAAATTTGTACTTTCATAGCACAACGTATTCAACCTCGAAAAGATGTATGTTACACGAATGTAAGTGCATCATTGGATACAATCGCACAAGAGGTACTGAATTCTCTTAGAAAAAAGCATCTGAACCATTCAATATTCTCCACGTCTGATGAAACTTTTTCTTATTGAAAAACCAACAATATCGAAGATAATCATTGGAATGAAACAGAAAGTACGCACATTATGGATACACTTCAGGAATATATATTTGGCACTTTGAACTTTCGAGTATGTATCTACGTACCCGAAGATAACAAATGTTTGTGTATAGATTATTTAAGTTATTATAGATTATAATATATATAATTATGGGCCATATATGTATACGTTATATGTTGTTTTTAATATTCTCTCGCTTTGATTAATTTGTCCTGTATTATATCTGGCACAGGTTTTACAAAATAAAGTTGGTCAAGATATCATTGTATATACAATATTTAATAGCGTGGCTAGAAGACTTGGTCTACGTTGCGATGTACTAGATATTGAAAATAAATTCTCTATAATTTGGAAATCAAAATTGTAAGTATAGATATATATTTAAAATCGACATTATCATTATTTCTCGATAATCTTGTTTTTTTTATTATACGCATACATATATAATTTTTTATTATAAAAATTTTCATATGATAAAGGTAATATTTTAATTGTTTACAGCGTCACAAATAATTTAGAAAATGCACGATGTTTTTGCATAAAAAACCAGAAATACCCGAACTGTCTTCGTGATTTTTTACCACGTTACAAGTGCTTTGAAACACGTCACGTCACCGCAATAAGAACTTGAACAGGTTGAAACTTATACAATTAATAAATTACATTATATGTGTATAGAAAGAAAAGAAATGTACATCTCCCATTTCTTAATTTATAATTAGATCTTTGTATACATTCAATCTTTATTCATGTTTAATTAACTTTTTTAGATGTTGCACATGATAAAAATTTTTGTTGGAATGATTATAAGAAGACATACAATAATCAAATTGGGATTAATCGAAGTGAATTGTAATGTGTAAAAAACATACGCGCACTAACATAATCGCTAGTTAGTATATAACATAAACCATTGTAAAAATAAAGAGCATTGTGAGATATTTTCAGATAACAATTATGTATAATTTACAATTTTCGATAATTTAACGTGTTTTAAGTGTTTATTGAGGCATTTATTCACAAAAAATCAAAGTAAAAATTTTACAGTTTCTGTCTTATTTTAAATAGTAGTAAACATAAATGAAAACGTGAAATATGCTGTGGAAATTATCATAATATATAATCCACCTACAGATCAATCTACAGATTCGGACCAACATAATAGATAATAGGATGTTATTGACATATACATATATACATACATGTTCGACAATTGAGAATCAACGATGAATAAAATATAGCTATTATCTTTCTGCGATATTCATTGTATTAATTATCATAAATAATAAAGTAAAAAAATTTTGTAACTGCAACAATTTGAATTGGTGCAAAAGAATTAATAAATTATAAAATAAAAAAATTAATTAATTTTAAACTTTTTTTAACACTTTCAATATATGCAAAATATGACGTAATAAATTTGCCATCTATTAATATCTATTATTTTGAAACTTATATAATCGATAGTGTGTTGCATTTGTATAAGTTGGCATTTGTATAAATAGGTACGTTAATAAAAGACAATGATTTTTATATTTTCAAATATACATAATTTCTTTGTATTGAAGGAAACGATAAAAGCGTATAATATTATATATAAATACATGGAAAATGGTGAAATTTAAAAGAATAAAACAAATTTGAATAATATATTATTTTAATTAAACTTAATTGATAAACAAAAACAATAAATAAATAAATAATGATAATAAAATAAATTATAAATTAATTATTTACCACATTCTATCTTTCAAGCGCATAGAAGAAAAGATAAATTTGCTAGTTCTAAATTACATTTTCTGCGCATGCCGCGGCAAGTCCTTATACTTATATCTTAGTGAAAACAAGCAATAATGCTTTAAAATTTGAGGTCAAATTTTATAATAAAGAACAGACCGTCTGTATCGTGGAAAACATCTCTCGTGTACATCAAACACACATCTGTGCTCTTTGTAATCAGCAGACTCATTTCGTGTACTGCGAAAAGCAAGGAATTAATTACGCGAATAGTATATTGCAATCACTTTAATTTACATCCTTTCTTGTGTTTTGTTTCTCATAATGTCTGATTGTAAGATAATGTGTTTACCAGATGAGATAATAGCCATCATTCTCAGCTATAACGTTATCACTATTGAGGATATCATTAACTTTCGATGCGTGTGCAAGCAATTTCGTTATGCAGCAACCACATATAACAAGTTCTTGGAAATAAAATTATCTCAAAGGTAATTTTTGTGGTTTGTAAATCTTTTTGTTATTTTGTCTCATTAACACCTGTCGCACAATGTATATCACATCTGCGAAAAACGTACATTATAAATAAATAATAAATAAAAAATATTCGAAAAATTAGATATGTTGCATATTAAATTATTCGCTTTTATTTTTTTCTATTGCTCAATAATTTTGACAAACTCTACCGTTATATACATATATAATAACATATACATATATATATATATATATGGAATGTAAACGTTAAATATAATATACTGATATAAATTCTTAATTTTCGGCTGTCAAAAATTAAAAGACTAAATATTTTTCGACCGATACTGGCCAAATGATGTTTATTTAATTAATCACACAAAGTTTCGACCACAATGTTTTGACCATAATTTTGGTGTACTTCGCACACTTGACGTTACACTTGAGAACGACAGAAATTCTAGGAAACGTTGTGTGATTAATTAAATAGATATTAATTGGCCTGTATCGGTCGGAAAAGATTTAATCATTAAATAATTTCTTTTAGATTTTTAATTACTAAAAATGTAACGTAAAATCAACTTTGCTTATTTATTTTAATGTGTATTCTTACAACTAAATATATTGAAGAATACACAGTATTTTAAAAATAAAGTTTAAAATCTTGGCCGTGTCCAAGTAAAATTTGGTGCCTTGTGCACCGGTATTTAATTCTAAACGAAAGATTATTTAGTTTCGTTAGGATAACGCATTGTCATCCGCGATTTGGCTCTTGTTGCCCGTCTTATACGTTAATTTAAAAATAAAGATTATGTTTTTGATATATATTCGTGATTGAAACAAACAAAATTGATATTTTTTTATCGGTTTTTTAAATAAATAATTGAAATCATAATAAAATCTTCATAAAAGTAAAAGCATGCCAAGTAACATTTATAAACACAGTCAACATTGTATGTAAATATGCTTTCGGAAAAATTGTTCTGAAAATAATTAAAAAAAATTTTAATATATACACACACGCACATTAATGTTTATTAATAATATGTAGAATACACATATAGAATTACGATTAAAAAATATCAATTTTGTTTGTTTCAATCACGAATATATATCAAAAACATAATCTTTATTTTTAAATTAACGTATAAGACGGGCAACAAGAGCCAAATCGCGGATGACAATGCGTTATCCTAACGAAACTAAATAATCTTTCGTTTAGAATTAAATACCGGTGCACAAGGCACCAAATTTTACTTGGACACGGCCAAGATTTTAAACTTTATTTTTAAAATACTATGTATTCTTCAATATATTTAGTTGTAAGAATACACACACGCACATTAATGTTTATTAATAATATGTAGAATACACATATAGAATTACGCAATATACATATAAAAGTTAAAATTTGAAAATATAATTTTAATATACTTTTAGGAATATGTAGTTCAAAAATAAATGTTTACATGGATAATTACAAATTTAAATTGAATATTATATATTTTATTTTTCTGATTAAAGTATAAAAAGAAGTGACATACATGTACTCATGCTTTGAATTGTATACTTCAAAAAATTTATTAATTTGAAAATTACTTGTGCAATCACATTGTTTTACTATCATCAAAGTTTGCTATGTGTTATCTAAATAAAATTAAATGAAAGGACTATGGCGTCATCTTATCTGCATATAAATAGTAAAAATATAAATTATCTTTATATCTGCATTTTAGATGAAAAATTATTATCTTTACTATATAATTTATCTAGAACAATTTTTAGATCATTTTGGTGTAGAGTCATTGCACTTAAAAATACTTAAACTAAACAGTAAAGCGATAAAAATATATAAATAAAAATATAAATACATATATTATTGTATTCCTTTTATAATTTATGTGTTTTGTATAACTGTGTTTACGTAAGCAATCTTAAATATTATTATCTAAACAATTATCTAGATATATCGCCATATAAATATATATTTTGTCTAGATATACTTAAAACAAAATCATCTTTATCCTATCTAAAATGAATTACATACTTTTATCTCTCATCTTTATCTAGCTAATTTTAAAATAATCTTGACACAACACTAAGTATCATTATCAAAAATTTATTACAATATTTTATGGTCGTATTTTAGATGGCCTTATGCAAAGAAAAAATATGAAAGTCTTAAGGAAACAACAGATAGAAAAAACATAAACTTTGTTACAGAAGGCATAATATCTGTGATTCAATTGCGAAATGATTTGTCTCTAATTCTTTTTTACGATTATTATTACAATAATAGGGCAAATCAAAATTACTTCGACTTAATTGCTAATGTATTAACATTCGAAAATGTCATGAAATTCAGCGGTAATATCGATGAATATAGAAATCAATTTACTGTTCCTAAAAGTACACATGACCATATAGATGTGCTAAAAAATATGTTTTATATTGAGGAGTTTAAATTCTTGTTAACACAATTTCCACAGTAGGATCTTCATATATATTATAATGCTACTATTATTACAATTTAATGTATTTATTCATTAGTTAATAATTCAATATATACAAATTTTTTAGAGGAATTGATCGCAAATCAATCGAAGAATATTGCAATATAGAAATGTCTCACTATGAAAAGCTATCTTGGATACGAAATGAGTTAGACAGATATAGTGTGAAACCTGAAGAACAGCTTTTGGAAGAAATTTGTACTTTCATAGCACAACGTATTCAACCTCGAAAAGATGTATGTTACACGAATATAAGTGCATCATTGGATACAATCGCACAAGAGGTACTGAATTCTCTTAGAAAGAAGCATCCGAACCATTCGATATTCTTCACTTCTGATGAAACTTTTTCTTATTGGAAAACCAACAATATCGAAGATAATCATTGGAATGAAACAGAAAGCACGCAGATTATGGATACACTCCAGGAATATATATTTGGCACTTTGAATTTTCGACCATGTATCTCCTCACCCGAAAATATCAAATATTTGTGTATAGATTATGTAAGATATTATAGATTATAATACATATATAATTATGGACCATATATGTTTATGTTATATGTTGTTCTTAATATTCTGTCGCTTTGATTAATTTATCCTGTATTATACCTGGCATAGGTTTTACAAAGTAAATTTGGTAAAGATATCATTGTATATACAATATTTCATAGCGTGGCTAGAAGACTTGGTCTACGTTGCGATGTACGAGTACTACATATTATCGATAATTTCGATATATTTTGGAAACCAAAATTGTAAGTATAGATATATATTAGAATCGACATTATTATTATTTCTCAATAATCTTCCTTTTTTTTTATTATACGCATGCATATATAATTTTTTATTATAAAAATGTTCATAATGATTAAAGTAATATTTTAATTGTTTACAGCGTCACGGATAATTTAGAAAATGCACGAAAATTTTACATAAAATACAAGAATTACCCGAATTGTCTTACTGATAATCGATCATTAATTTGGGGACGAGTCTTAACAACTAGAAAGGTTGAAAATTACTTATTTAAATTACACTAAATATGTATAGAAAGAAGAGAAATGTGCAATTTCTCATTTTCTAATTTATAATTACATTTTTGTTTACATGTCGTCTTTATATTCATGTTTAATTTTTTTAGATGTTGGTGTATACAACAAATATCGTTGACGCATTTATAAGGGCACATATATATATAATAAGAAAATGGCTTTTATATGAAGATAATTAAATAGAGCATTATATAAAATCTTCTGATATGATTAAAATGTATTGTATGTTTTGTAATCATATTATGATGATAGGGTATTATGAATGCAAGTTATATATACATATGATGCAAAATGTGAGTAATTATATTAATTTGAGCATATTTATATATACTCATAATGACGTATTTTGCAAACAGTTTCAAGATATCATAATATGTCCGTGTTTTGAGTAGTATATGAGCCTGCATCTGTGTCTATTTTTGTCATCATGTTTTAAGAAATATGAGTACAATATGAGTAAAGTACATCCGCGCACTAACAATCGCATATTAGTATATAATATATACAATTGTAAAAATATTGAACATTGTGAGATTCTTTTAGATAACAATTCTTTTACATAACAATATGTATAATTTACAATTTTTTATAAATTAACGTGATTTAGTGTTTATTGAAACATTTATTCACAAAAAAATCAATTAAAGTACAAATTTTACAGTTTGTGTCTTAGATTTTGTTTTAAATAGTAACACAAATAAATAAAAACGTAAAATATGCCATAGTTGCATGGACCAACATAATAGACAGATGTTATATTGACGCATATATATGTACATACATATATATGTTCGACTTTTGTAGAGAAATACTATGCCCTATTTTTGTATGCAATGTCAATTGAGAATCAACGACGAATAAAATGTATTTATCGTTCTCTACTATATTTATTGTATTTATTAATATAAACAATAAAATTAGAAAAATTGTGATTGCAAGAATTTGAATTGGTGCAGTAAAATTTATAAATTTAAAAATGTTTAAAAATTAATTAATTTATGAACTTCTTTTTAATACTTCAAGTATATGCAAAATATGACATAATTAAAATTTACCATTTATTAATATCTAATATTTTGAAACTTTTATAAACGATAGTGTTGCATTTGTATAAGTAAAAACAGGTATATTAATAAAAGACAATGATTATTATGTTTTGAAATATATATAATACTTTTAAGTTGAAGAAGACAATAAAAACGTATTAATGATATTAGATTTTGTATGATATATTGTATGATAATTGCAGATTTTAAAAATTTGTGCAAGATTCAAGCAAGACTTTAAAATTTGACTAATTCCAACAAGTTATATCTTCCTTTTATGTAGAGGATATCTTCAATGGATGAGGCATTAGTTTAAGAAACATAACGAACAACGTTAAATATAAATTAAAATATATTAAAATGTGGTAATTGTACAAAGACTTATACAAAAAAAAATTTTTTTATATATCTGAAAATATAAAAAACACATAATTGAGGAACACATGCTTAGTGATGAGACAGCAAATATACTCCGCATTTGGGCACAGAACACATTTAATGTCATTAAAATGTGACACTTTAATTTCCGTTTCTTTGAAACTTCTGTTAGAACATTCATCTTATATTTTATTTTTCAAAAATAAATTTATTAATTTTACAAATATGTTTCTTCAGTGATCGAGCGATTTAAACAATATATAATCTTCTACATCACGGTATATAATAATTTACACCCCGTATATACGCGCGAGTAAACTACATAAAATTGTCGAAATTCTTAAATATTACACATTATTTATTAAAAAGAACGAAAGATAAACAGAAAGAAAGAGAGGAAGAAAGATTGAAATATATTTCATATTATAAATAATGTCTTAACAATACTAATAATTCATATAAATATTTGTATTTATAAATTGAAATAAGTTTTAACAAATTTAATTGAATTAAAATTAATAATCTGAACATTAATTTAAATGTCTGTGCTGTATTTTTTAAATTTATAAATTCATTCTTTGATTTTATTATGCGGCGCATTTGTCATGATGTAAAATCTTTTAACTAATTTCGTTAGACAATCAAAAGAAGAACATAAATTTAATGGAATAAAAATCATAACAAAGTTTAACATAACTATTAACGAAGAATGTTTTCATCGTATCAATTATGCAGAGGATCTCTTCAATGGATGTAGCATTATTTTAGAAGGTATAACAAACAACGTGGAGGATGCGATATCTGTGATGAAAAATTACATCCTATTATCTATCGATACATATGTGATATATCATATAAAAATAAAGCATAAAGAAATTTATACATAATGTTTTAAGTGTGCGGCCTTCTTATTCTATATCAGGAAATATATTAAAATCAGATAATTGTACAAACACTTATACCAAAATATTTTATATATCTGAAAATATAAAAAAACATAATTGAAACACACATGCTTAGAACAGCAAATATACTCCACACTTGGATATAAAACACATTTAAGGTCATTCTGAAACGCAAAATTTAATAAGATAAATAATTCTTTTAAATTAATATGATATTTATTTTAATTTTTTTTATAATATCTCTGCATCTCTTCAAAAGCTACCAAAAGAGTAAATGAAAAACCGATAAATATAAATATTATTATTTAGTTTTTTTTAGTGATTAATATAAACTTTTGAAAAATAAATGAACAAATATACTTAATGAATAAGAAAGTTGGTCTCGAAATAAACAAGGGTATGCGAACCGAAGGCGAAGGTTTGTGCGTTAGATAAGAAAAATTAATTTTTCCCCTATGTCTTATAATTGTGCACGAAGCACGGAATTTGCATAGTGCTAACAATAAGATTATTTAGGAATAAATCTCAACTTGGTTCTCAATTTTAGAATATCTATTTTAATTCCTAAGTTCCCGATTCAGCAACTTCTGGACCGATATATTTTGCTTTTCTACATCTTTTTAAGGGGATCAGAGGGAAACATAGTAACTAAAAAATCTAGAATTGAGATTTATTCACAAACATCCGCGTTGAGTTCGCATAGTCTGTACGATTATTCTGACGTATGGTAATTAAATCGAAAATTAGTTTTGCATTAATCCTTTCAAGAAAAATTGAATAATGTAAAATAGATATTTTCTATAGTCAAAGAGTGCATGATATATTGTCTTCCTGTCACTTATGCTTTAATTGCATTTGCTAATCTTTACAGTCTCCTTTTCGGAGAATCGAGGATAAATACGCTTGTTGTTTTTTCTCTTAATAGTAAATTGAAGAGAGATTCCGGACCGCATTTCGAGAACAGTATATCCGATACCGACAGGCTTCTTTTACAGAAGGACGAAGAGATAGGAACGATATTATTAGTTTATTTAATTAAAATATATAATTATTTATATAATTATTTATACAAGATATTAAAAAATTAGACCGATAAAAAAATAAACGTAATAAAAAAAATACTAAAGATTTTATCAAGCTTTACGAGATTATATGTCAGTACGGAAACCCGGTAAAAATTTTTTATATATAATTATATATAAATAATTGTATAATTATACATATAATCGTAAAAATTTATTTGGTTTAGAAAATATATTACGAGAAGTGCCGCAGAAAATTTATCTTGATCGGAAAACGTGAAAAGTCGAAGACTAACAGCAACGAAGACATAACAATTGTGACTACAAGAAATTCAAGCTTACCCTCGACTCGTTCAATTCTCAGAAGCAGCCCGAGCTCGGCCACGAAGACCACCTGCTTATCGCCGATTCTCTCTTCACACTCTATTCGCACAAACTCAAGCACACTCGCGACGCGATACACACGTACCGTTTTAAAATTTTACGACTCGGGAAAAAAAACCTTCATTCTAGGCGAAGAATTTACGAAAATACACTAAACACGCGATTCTCGGGTTCGCGCAAATCCACGGTGAGATTGTCAACATGTTTTGCAGCGATTGTAGAGTATTTAAAAACGAGTCTGCGAACAAATTTAATAAAAACTTTTCTGATATGTTTTTCCGATTTTATACTCGCTCGCAGGCAATATTTATTTTCAATAGTTTAATTAGTTTTATTAATACGTACGCGCCGCTTCTCAGTCCTTCGCGAAAACAAATATATGTGATATTCTTCCTTGTTTTCACTCGGCGCGTCTTTATCGCGACTGCGTTTTAGCAATAATAAGGTGTCGCTTAAATCGACGAAATTCGCGGCAAACTTCACTTATTCCTACTTGCGAGGAAGCGTCCAATTTCTGAAATTATTCCGAGCTCCGCCGCGACGATTGTCTATGTATCCTTGTAGACAATCATTTATTCCGACGCACAATACACATATACACTCGCGATGCATTACGCGTTTGCGTAGCTTGAAAAAAACTTCACTCAACGACGAACGACTTTCTCGCTCCTTTTCGCGACTGCGCGATTTTCACGTTTGACACGTGGCACCACTGACAGCTACTCGCGCACTTTCCGGTTGCACTGTTGAGAACACTGACTACGGTACGCGGCGCACACGTCGCGTTTGAAAAAGTTTACTTTCAACTTTATTAACGAAACCCGCGACGTATTTTCACATCGTTCCGATCGCGATTCGATCGACATATCAATCGTCACGCGTGTCCCGTACTTCCGCACGCGTCTGTCACTCGACTCGCGACAAAATACACGACAGATGCGAGAAAACGCGCGACGCGCGCGAGATTGTCCGACCGCGGCGGTAGCTCGACTCGAACTGCGCAGTCGCGCGCTGTCAGCTATCAGCGCGGCCAAGGTTATCGCACGCAGCACGTACGGAGCGCGCGCCTTAATGTTAATTTATAAATACGAATATTTATACGAATTAATAGTATTGTTACGACATTATTTATACTATAAAATATATTTCAATCTTTCTTTCTCTCTCCCTCTCTGTCTATCTTTCTTTCTTTTTAATAAATAATGTACATATTTGAAGAATATTCGACAATTTTATGTGGTTTTACTCGCACGTATATACGGGGTGGAAACTATTGCATAACGTGATATAGAGAATTATAAATCGATTAAATAGCTCGATTACTGAAGAAATGTTATTGTAAAATTAATAAATTTATTTTTGAAAAATAAAATACAAGATGAGTGTCCTAACAGAAGTTTAGAAGAAACGGAAACTAGAATGTTACATTTTGAATGACATTAAATGTATTCTGTGCCCAAATGTGAAGTATATTTGCTGTTCCTTCACTAAGCATGTGTTTCTCAATTATGTGTTTATTTCTATTTTTAATTAATTAATTATTAATTAAAAAATAATAAATTTATTTTGGAAAAATAAAATAGAAGGTTCGAGTGTTCTAATAAAAGTTTGATAGACACTGAAACTAAAGTGTTACATTAATTTAATATATTCATTAGATTTATCATGTATTATTTTTACTATATACAATTTATATGTTGTATATAATAAAAATTATTAATTTATATAGAATTTTATAAAATATTTTTGATACAGGAAAAAGAAAAAGAGAGAGATTTACATTTTTCAAATCTTTACAGATAAAATTCTCAGCTAAAATAAAAACCTCGATTTACAATACGAATATTTATATGAATTATATCGCTAAGATATTATTTAGACATTGAAATGTTTGCGGTAATACATATGGGCATCTAAATTTGCTGTGCCAAAGTTTGTTAAGTTTTGTGCGTTTAACAAAAATGAACGTCACGCGTTAAGTAAAAATACTTTTTCATTTTTGTTCCAAACTCATGTTATTTGCGATCCATATTTCTCTCTCATGCATGATTTACGCAAAATTATTACAACTCCAAATTAAAATAAAAAGTCGACACAATGCACAGCACTAGAATCATAAAGTGTAAAATATAAATATATGAAAATTAGTAAAATTTAATAAAATAATTGTTGGGCGAGTGATATATATTTGAAATAAAATACTCTTGATGCGTTGAGAACTGTTTATTACTCGGAGAAGAATCAATAATGAGAGCGCGTCTCTCGACCGGCGGTCGTCTTATATACCGCCGTCAAAATAACCGACGCTTCAAATCGCGCCAATCACGCGAGGACACGAATTCGACAAAAATCTCAGACGACGAACGGATAAACATGTACGGAAGACATACAATACAAAAGAATGTAAATACCGAGACAATGCCTTATAATAATACATGCCCGCAATAACAAGACGGACGACGGATAACTAAATAAGTCGAGCCCAACGAATAAATGCCAACATAATTCATAATTTGAACGATATTATTTTCATTAAACTTAAATATTATATAATATATAAATACATGGAAACTAGTGAAATTTAAAATAATTGACAAATTTGAAAAATATATTATTTTAATTAAACTTAAATGATAAAAAGAACAATAAATAAATAAATAGTGATAATAAAATAAATAATAAATAAATTATTTACCACGTTCTATCTTTCAAGCGCATAGAAGAAATGGTAAATTTGCTAGTTCTAAATTACATTTTCTGCGCATGCCGTGGCAGATCCTTATACCTATATCTTAGTGAAAACAAGCTATAATGCTTTAAAATTTAAGGTTAAATTTTATAATAAAGAACAGAACGTCTACAGTGTGGAAAACGTCTCTCGTGTACATCAAACACACATCTGTGCTCTTCGTAATCGGCAGACTCATTTCGTGTACTGCAAAAAGCAAAGAATTAATTACGCGAATAGTTTATTGCAATCACTTTAATTTACATTCCTTTTTTGTGTTTTGTTTCTCATAATGTCTGAATGTAAGATAACGTGCTTACCAGAGGAGATGATAAGCCACATTCTTAACGATAATGTACTCACTATTGAAGATATCATCAACTTTCGAGGCGTGTGCAAGCAATTTCGTGATGCAGTTAAATATGACAAGTTTTTGGAAAAAAAGTTCAAGTCAATTGATTTATTTAATTAATCACACAATGTTTCAACCACGATGTTTCGACCATATAATTTTAGTCTTTCGCACACTTAACAGTAACACTTGAGAAAGCCAAAAATTATATGAAACGTTGTGTAATTAATTAAATAAATATTAATTAGTCTATATATATATCGGTCAAAAAATATTCAGTCATTAAATAATTTTTTTTTAGATTTAATTCTTAAAAATACAACATAAAAGTAACTTTGTTTATTTATTATAATGTGTATTCTTCAATATATTTAATTGCACTTTTAAATATAAAAATTATATATATGATATATATTCGTGATAGAAACAGATTTGATATTTTTCTATCGGTTCTTTTTTATAAATAACATTAAAATCACTGTAAAATCTTTATAAAAGTAAAAACATCCCAAGTGACATATATAAGCACAGTCGACATTGTTTGTAAATATGCTTTCGAACAAATTGTTCTACAAAATATTAAAAAAAACTTAATATATACATACATACACATAAGCACATTAATGTTTATTAATTGCATATAGAATACACTTATAGAATTATGCAATATACATATTAGAATCAAAATTTGAAAAGTAAAATTAAATTACAAATTAAAATTGACTATTATATATTTTCTTTTTTTGATTAAAGTATAAAAAGAAGTGACATATATGTACTCATGCTTTGAATTGTATACTTCAAAAAATTTATTAATTTGAAAAATTACTTGTGCAATCACATTGTTTACTATCATCAAAGTTTGCTGTGTGTTATCTAAATAAAATTAAATGGAAGAACTATGGCGTCATTTTATTTGCAAATAGATAATAAAAATATGAATTATTTATATATCTGCATTTTAGATAAAAAAAATATTATCTTTACTATATAATTTATCTAGAACAATTTTTAGATCATTTTGGTGTAGAGTCATAGCATTTAAAAATACTTAAAGTAGACATACTTAAAACGATATAAATTTATAAATAAAAATATAAATACATATACTGTTGTATTCCTTTTATAATTTATATTTTTTGTATAACTGTGTTTACATAAGCAGTCTTAAATATTATTATCTAAAAAATTGATTAGATATATCGCCATATAATTATATATTTTGTCTAGATCAATGTCTAGATGATTATCTTTATCCTATCTAATTGTAAAACGAATTTACATACTTCTATCTCATCTTTATCTAGCTAATTTTAAAATAATCTTGACACAACACTAAGTATCGTTATCAAAAATTTATTACAGTATTTTATGGTCGTATTTTAGATGGCCCTATGCAAAGAAAAATATGAAAGTCTTAAGGAAACAAAGGATGGAAAAAACATAAACTTTGTTACAAAAGGCATAAATTATGTGATACAATTGCGAAATTATTTGTCTCTAATCCTTTTTTACGATTATTATTATAATAATAGATCAAATCAAAATTATTTTGATGACTCAATTGCTAATGTATTAACATTCGAAAATGTAATAAAATTCTGCGGTAAAATCGATGAATATGTAAATTAACTTGTTCCTAAACGTATATATAAGCCTATAGATGTGCTGAAATGTATGTTTTATTTTGAGGAAATAAAATGCTCGTTTACACAATCTCCACGGTAGGTTATTTTCATATATATTATAGAGCTACTATTATCACAATTTAATGTTTTATTTTATTAACTTAATACTACAATTTATAATTTTTTTAGAAAAATTGATCGCAAATCAATCGAAAGATATTGCAATGTAGAAATGTCTCACTATGAAAAGCTATTCTCGATAGGAAACGAGTTGGACAGATATAGAGAGAAACCTGAAAGAGATCAGCTTTTGGAAAAAATTTGTACTTTTGTGGCAAAATATATTCAAATTCGAGAAGATGTATGTTACACGAATGTAAGTGCATCATTGGATACAATCGCACAAGAGGTACGGAATCGTCTCAGAGAAAAGCATCCGAACCATTTGATATTCTCCACGTCTGATGAAACTTTTTCTTATTGGAAAACCAACAATATCGAAGATAATCATTGGGACGAAACAGAAAGTACGCAGATTATGGATACACTCCAGGAATATACATTTGGCACTTTCGACCATCTTCTTACTTATTTTTGACTAATTTCTTACCCAAAGATATTAAATGTTTGTGTATAGATTATGTAAGTTATTATAAATTATAATACATATATAATTATAGGCCATATATGTTCATGTTATATATGTTGTTCTTAATATTCTCTCGCTTTGATTAATTTATTCTGTATTATACCTTGCACAGGTTTTACAAAGTAAATATGGTCAAGATATCATTATATTTGCAATATTTCATAGCGTGGCTAGAAGACTTGGTCTACGTTGCGATATAATACTTATTTGGCCTCGCTATTGTATATTTTGGAGACCAAAATTGTAAGTATAGATACATTAGATTCGACATTATCATCATTTTTCGGTAATCTTTCTTTTCTTCTTATACGCATACATATATAATTTTTATTATAAATATTTTCATAAGGATTAAAATAATAATTTAATTGTTTACAGCGTCACAAGTAGTTTAAAAAATTCACGATGTTTTTTCGTAAACGGCGAAAATTTCCCGAATTGTCTTACTGATTATATGTCAGAGTACAGGAGTCAAACAGATTACTTTCGCCACCTCGCAATAACAACTACAGAGGTTGGAAATTATTTATTTATTTTTTATATTAATTTTAAGTTATTAATATAGGGTTAAATTTACAAAAAATTAATAAATTACAATAAATATGTATAGGATGAAGAGAATTGTACTGTCTTTCATTTTTTAATTTATATAATAAGATTTATGTTTACATTTAATCTTTGTTCATGTTTAATTTGCTTTTTTAGATGTTGTTGAAATTAAAAAATTTAATTCTAAACGAAAAATTATTTAGTTTCGTTAGGATAACGCATTGTCATCCGCGATTTGGCTCTTGTTGCCCGTCTTATACGTTAATTTAAAAAATTTCGTTGGAAAGTTTATAACGAATCATGAAATAAGAGATTTGGGATTAGTCAAAGTAAAATGTAAAATTGAAACAGAAAACGGATCATAAATTGTATTATATAATATAT
Organism: Nylanderia fulva; assembly: GCF_048542155.1. NCBI lineage: Eukaryota > Metazoa > Arthropoda > Insecta > Hymenoptera > Formicidae > Nylanderia > Nylanderia fulva. Next base: position 37,626 of record NW_028190435.1, read on the forward strand.
ACAACTGTAAAAATATATTGAATTTTGTGATGCTTTTAGATAACGATTATGTATAATTTACAATTTTCTATAATTTAACGTGTTTAAATGTTTAGTGAGACATTTATTCATTATATGTATATAGAAAGAAGAGAAATGTGGAATCTCTCATTTTTTAATTTATAATTAGATCTTTGTTTACATGTCGTCTTTATTCATGTTTAATTAATTTTTTTAGATGTTGGTGTTAACAAAAAATATTGTTGTAGATTTTATAGCGGATCCTAAAATAAAAGTTTCGCGATTAATCCGAATTAATTGTAATAGGTAAAGAACATACGTGCACTAACAATTGCATATTAGTATATAATATATATACAATTGTAAATAATATATGATATTTTTAAATCAGCCAATAGAGCCCAAGCGCGAAAAATTAATTTTTCGGAACTGTATATCTTGATTTGAGATTACTAAGTTCCATATATAAATTAATCTCGAACTTACATATGGAGAAAAATAAGCGAGAAAAATCACACCTATATTTTTCTTCATATGTAAGTTTGAGATTAATTTATATATGGAACTTAGTAATCTCAAACCAAGAGATACAGTTCCGAAAAATTAATTTTTCGCGCTTGGGCTCTATTAGCCGATTTAAAAATATCACAAATATTATTATTATTTAATATTGAGAACTGACAAAATTATTTCTTATCTAATTGTAAAAATATTGAACTTTGTGAGATTCTTTTAGATAACAATTTTTTTAGATAATAATATGTATAATTTACAATTTTTTATAATTTAACGTGTTTAAGTGTTTATTGAGACATTTATTCACAAAAAATCAATTAAAGTACAAATTTTACAGTTTGTGTCTTATATTTCGTTTTAAATAGTAGAACAAATAAATAAAAACAGAAAATATGCCATAGTTGCATGGACCAACATAATAGACAGATGTTATTTTGACATATACATATATACATGTATATGTTCGACTTTTGTAGATAAATACTATGCCCTATTTTTGTATGCAATGTCAATTGAGAATCAACGACGAATAAAATATATTTATTGTTCTCTGCTATGTTTATTGTATTTATTAATATAAACAATAAAATGGGAAAAATTGTGATTGTAAGAATTTGAATTAGTGCAGTAGAATTTATAAATTTAAAAATTTAGAAAAATTAATTCATTTATGAATTTTTTTTTAATACTTTAAGTATATGCAAAATATGACATAATTAAAATTTACCATTTATTAATATCTATTATTGTAAAACTTTTATAATTAATAGTGTTGCATTTGAATGAGTAAAAACAGGTATATTAATAATTAATGATTTTTATATTTTGAAATATATATAATACTCTTGTGTTGAAGGAGACAATAAAAACGTATTAATGATATTAGATTTTCTATGATATATTGTATGATAATTGCAGATTTTAAAAATTTGTGCAAGATTCAAGCAAGACTTTACAATTTGACTAATTCCAACAAGTTATAACTTTCTTTTATGTAGAGGATCTTTTCAATGGATGAGGCATTATTTTAAAAAATATAATAAACAACGTGCAACATGATATCTGTGATAAAAATTTTATTCTGCCATCTAGCGATACACATCTATGAAATATTATATAAGAATGAACCATAAAAAAATGTATATATAATATTTCATGTGTACGGCCTTATTATTCTATATCAGGAAATATATTAAAATGTGATAATTGTACAAAGACTTATACCAAAATTTCTTATATATCTGAAAATATGAAAAAACACATAATTGGAACACACATGCTTAGTGATGAAACAGCCAATATACTCCGCACTTGTGCACAGAACACATTTAATATGTCATTCAAAATGTAACATTTTAGTTTCCGGTTTTTTTAAACTTCTATTAGAACACTCATCTTGTATTTTATTTTTCAAAAATTAATTTATTAATTTTACAAATATGTTTTTTCAGTGATCGAGCAATTTAAACAATATATAATTCTCTATATCACGTTATGTAATAGTTTACATCCCGTATATACGCGTGAGTAAAACTACATAAAATTGTAGAATATTTTTAAACTAATTATACACAATACATAGTATATACAGTACAGTATATACAATATATTGCATATAATTTATATAAAATTTTATAAAATTTTTTCGATAAGAGAGGAAGGGAAAGAGAGAAATTTACATTTTTCAAATCTTTATATAGATAAAATTTTCAGCTAAAATAAAATCCTTGATTTTTACAACACGAATATTTATATGAATTATATCGCTAGGACATTATTTATACATGTTTTATTGAAATGTTTGGAAATACATATGTACAATACATCTAAAATTGCTGTGCAAACGTTTTTTAAGTTTTGTGTTTTAACCAATAAATGAACGTCACGCGTTCATTTAATGGTAAAAATACTTTTTCATTTTTGTTCCAAACTAATATTATTTGCAATACATATTTCTTTCTCATACATGATTTTTACAAAATTGTTATAACTTAACATTAAAATAAAAAATTGGTCAGACTAACCGACACAATGCACAGCATTGTTGTAAACTGTAAAATATAATAAATAAAATATAATAAATACATGAAAATTGGTAAAATTTAATAAAATAATTGATATATTTTGAAATGCTATTATTTTAATTAAACTTAAATATAAAGAACAATAAATAAATAGTAATAATAAAATAAATAATAAATGAATTATCTACCACGTAGTAGTTCCACTTTTATCAGATGGTTTACTTATCCTGCTGCTCACAACAAACAGTGTGTCTAGCATTATTGCCTGGATTATAATAATATCTCTATCTTTTTGTTAGACAATCTGAGATAGAGTATCTTAATGCTACTGTGTAAGTCTCTTGCGTTTTCAGTCTTTCAAGTGCATAGGAAAAAATGGTAATTTTTGCTAGTTCTGAATTTCATTTTTTGCGCATGCAGTGACAAATACTTATACTTGTATCTTATTGTTAGTGGGAAGAAGCAATAAGACTTTAGGATGTGAGGTCAAATTTTATAATAAAGAACAGACCGTCTGTAGTGTAAAAAACATCTCTCGTGTACATCAAACACACATTTGTGCTCTTTGTAATCGGCAGATTCATTTCGTGTACTGTGAAAAGCAAGAAATTAATTACGCGAATAGAATATTGCAATCACTTCGATTTATATTTCTTTCTTGTGTTTCGTTTTTCATAATGTCTGATACAACGAGCTTACCAATAGAGATAATAGTCATCATTTTCGGCTGTAATGTTATCACGATTGAGGATATCATTAACTTTCGATGCGTGTGCAAGCAATTTCGTTATGCAGCCACATATGACAAGTTCTTGGAAAAAAAGTTATCTCAAAGGTAATTCTTGCGGTTTGTAAATCTTTTTGTTATTTTGTCTCATTAACGCCTGTCGCATAATGTATATTTCTTCAGCAAAGAATGTATTTTGTAAATATAAAAAATATTAAAAATATAGTGTAAAAAAACAAAAACTTTAATAATGTATATAAAAACAGATAGAAAAGAATAGAATAAATAAATACAAAACGGACAAAATAGCGTGTTAGCTACGTAATCTTTAACATTATTTCTTCAATTATTCAATTTATTTTTTATACTGATTCAATTAGTAAAATAATTTATTTATTGTTTATAGTAATTCCAAATAATCCTATTTTTTTAGATCTTTTAGTTCACATTAGCTCATTGTCTTGTGAATTTTATTACATTATTATTCAAAAAAATATAATATAATATAATATGTACTTTAATATTACATTATATATAACATAAATAGTATAATTTAAAAAAATATTAGGAAAATTAGATATGTTGTATTAAGTCACTTCACTTCCATTGAATCACTTAAATTTAAATAATTTATTTTATTATCGCATTTTATTTTACTAAATGATTTTTTTTATTGTTCAATAAATTTGGCAAACTCTACCGTTATAGATAAATGTTTATTTGGAATGTAAATATTAAATAATATACTGATAAGAATTCTTAATTTTCGGCTGTCAAAAATTAACAGACCAAATATTTTTTGACCAATACTGGCCAAATGATGTTTATTTAATTAATCACATAAAGTTTTGATCACGGTGTTTCGACCATATTATTTTGGTCCTTCGCACACTTGACAGTACACTTGAGAAGGATAAAAATTATATGATTTCAACGTTGTGTGATTAATTAAATAAATATCAATTGGGCTGTATCGGTCGAAAAATATTTAGTCATTAAATAATTTCTTTTAGATTTTTAATTATTAAGAATATAACTTAAAAGTAACTTTATGCTTATTTATTTTAATGTGTATTCTTCAATATATTTATTTGTATTTTATAAATAAAGATTATATATTTGCTATATATTAGTGATTAAAATAAACGGAATTGATATTTCTTAACGGTTCTTTTTTATAAATAGCACTGAAATCGCAATAAAATCTTCATAAAAGTAAAAACATGCCAAGTAACATTTATAAACATAGTCAACATTTTATGTAAATATGCTTTCGAAAAAGTTATTCTAAAAAATATTTAAAAAGATATATAATATATTCACACACACGCGCATTAATGTTTACTAATAGCATACAGAATACACATATAGAATTACGCAATATACATATTAAAAATTTGAAAATATAGTTTTAATATACTTTTAGGAATATGTAGTCTAAAAATAAATATAAAACTAATGTCATTCAGTCAAGTATAAATTAAATTACAAATTATAATTGAATTTTATATATTTTATTTTTTTTATTAAAGTATAAAAAAGTGATATTTTGACTAATACTTTGAATATTGTATATATTAAAAAATTTTTTATTTTGAAAAATTTCTTGTGCAATTACATTGTTACTATCATCAGTGTTATCTAAATAAAATTGTATAAATGTAACTTTGGCGTCTTATCTGTATATAGACAATAAAAATATGTATTACCTCTATATCTACATCTTAGATAAAAAAAAGTATTGCCTTTACTAAATTAGCTAGAATAATTTTCAGATAATTTTGGTTTAGAATCATAGCACATAAAAATACTTAAAATAGACAGTAAAACGATAAAAATTTATAAATAAAAATATGAATACATATAAATTAACGTATAAGACGGGCAACAAGAGCCAAATCGCGGATGACAATGCGTTATCCTAACGAAACTAAATAATTTTTCGTTAGAATTAAATATCGGTGCACAAGGCACCAAATTTTACTTGGACACGGCCAAGATTTTAAATATGAAATAATCTCATATTTTGAGATTTAATTTCAATACCCCTTTTAACCCCCCACGGAAAATAAATAAATGAATGTAAGAGAAAAATATAGATCCGAAAATCGCTGAATCGGGAATCGAACCCGAGACCTTTCGCTTGCCGGGCGATTGCTCTTCCAGCTGAGCTATTCAGATCCTTTCGATTCTATACTTTTCTCTGTTATATATATTAATGTTGGTAAACAAACGCATTTTTTAAGCCAGCGTGTATCAAATATAAGAGTTTTAACAAGGCTCTGTAATATAAATATAAATTAACGTATAAGACGAGCAACAAGAGCCAAATCGCGGATGACAATGCGTTATCCTAACAAAACTAAATAATTTTTCGTTAGAATTAAATATCGGTGCACAAGGCACCAAATTTTACTTGGACACGGCCAAGATTTTAAATATGAAATAATCTCATCTTTTGAGATTTAATTTCAATACCCCTTTTAACCCCCCACGGAAAATAAATAAATGAATGTAAGAGAAAAATATAGATCCGAAAATCGCTGAATCGGGAATCGAACCCGAGACCTTTCGCTTGCCGGGCGACTGCTCTTCCAGCTGAGCTATTCAGATCCTTTCGATTCTATACTTTTCTCGGGTGAAAGGTCTCGAGTTCGATTCCCGATTCAGCGATTTTCGGATCTATATTTTTCTCTTACATTCATTTATTTATTTTCCGTGGGGGGTTAAAAGGGGTATTGAAATTAAATCTCAAAAGATGAGATTATTTCATATTTAAAATCTTGGCCGTGTCCAAGTAAAATTTGGTGCCTTGTGCACCGATATTTAATTCTAACGAAAAATTATTTAGTTTCGTTAGGATAACGCATTGTCATCCGCGATTTGGCTCTTGTTGCCCGTCTTATACGTTAATTTATATTTATATGAATACATATATTGTTGTATCCCTTTAATAATTTATATTTTTTGTATAACTGTGTTTACATAAGCAGTCTTAAAAATTATTATCTAAAAAATTATCTTGATAATTTGCCATATAATTTTATCTTTTATCTAGATATACTTAACACAAAATCATTTTTATCCTATCTAAGATAAATTTACATATTTTTATCTCATTTTTATCAAGCTAATTTTAAAATAATCTTGACACAACACTGAGTATCATTATCAAAAATTTATTACAATATTTTATGGTCGTATTTTAGATGGCCGTATGTGAAGAAAAAATATGAAAATCTTAAGGAAACAAAGGATGGAAAAAACATAAACTTTGTTACAAAAGGCATAAATTATGTGATACAATTGCGAAATTATTTGTCTCTAATTCTTTTTCATGATTATTATTACAATAAAATATCAAATCAAAATTATTTCAATGATTTAATTAATAATGTAGTATTGGAATTCGATGATGTAAAATAATTCAGTGATAATTTCGATGAATATGCAAATCGTTTGAATGAAAATGAACTTGTTTTTAGACGTACACGTAAGCCTAAAAATGTGCTGAAATGTATGTTTTATATTGAGGAGATTAAATGCTTGTTAACACAGTTTCCACAGTAGGATATTCATATATATTATAATGCTACTATTATTACAATTTATTGTATTTATTCATTAGTTAATAATGTAATATATATAAATTTTTTAGGAAAATTGATCGCAATTCAATCCAAGAATTTTGCAATATAGAAATGTCTCACTATGAGAAGCTATCTTCGATACGAAATGAGTTGGACAGATATATAAAGAAACCTGAAAGAGAACAGCTTTTGGAAGAAACATGTACTTTCATAGCACAACGTATTCAACCTCGAAAAGATGTATGTTACACGAATGTAAGTGCATCATTGAATACAATCGCACAAGAGGTACTGAATTCTCTTAGAAAGAAGCATCCGAACCATTCGATATTCTCTACGTCTGATGAAACTTTTTCTTATTGAAAAACCAACAATATCGAAGATAATCATTGGAATAAAACAGAAAGTACGCAGATTATGGATACACTCCAGGAATATATATTTGGCACCTTGAACTTTCGACCATGCAAGTCCTTTCGCGTACATATCAATTGTTTGTGTATAGATTATGTAAGATATTATAGATTATAATACATATATAATTATGGGCCATATACGTATATGTTATATGTGTTGTTCTTAATATTTATATTCTATCGCTTTAATTAATTTATCCTGCATTATACCTGGCACAGGTTTTACAAAGTAAACACGGCCAAGATATCATTGTATATACAATATTTCATAGCGTGGCTAGAAAACTTGGTCTACGTTGCGATATACGAGTACTAACTATTATCGATCATTTCGATATATTTTAGAAACCAAAATTATAAATATAGAAATATATTAGAATCAACATTATCATTATTTCTCGATAATCTTTCTTTTTTATTATACGCAAACATATATAATTTTTTATTATAAAAATTTTCATATGATTAAGATAATATTTTAATTGTTTACAGCGTCACGAATAATTCCGAAAATGCACGATATTTTTACATAAAAAACGAAGATTACCCGAATTGTCTTAATCAAACAAATTTTTGGGGACCAGTCGCAATAACAATTAGAAAGGTTGAAAATTACTTATTTATTATTTCTAATAATTTTAAGTTATTAATATAGTTGTAAATTTACAAAGAATCAATAAATTACAATAAATATGTATAGGATGAAAAGAAATGTACTGTCTCTCATTTTTTAATTTATATAATAAGATTTTTGTTTACATTTAATTTTTGTTCATGTTTAATTTGCTTTTTTAGATGTTGTTGATATTAAAAAATTTCGTTGGAAAGTTTATAATGAATCATGAAATAACAGATTTGGGATTAGTCAAAGTAAAATGTATAATTGAAATAGAAAACGGATCATGAATAGTATTATATAATATATACAACTGTAAAAATATATTAAACTTTGTGATGCTTTTAGATAACAATTATGTATAATTTACAATTTTCTATAATTTAATATGTTTAAGTGTTTAGTGAGACATTTATTCATTATATGTATATAAAAAGAAGAGAAATGTAGAATCTTTCATTTATTAATTTATAATTAAATCTTTGTTTACATGTCGTCTTTATTCATGTTTAATTAATTTTTTAGATGTTGGTGTTAACAAAAAATACCCTTATAGATTTTATAGCGGAACATAAAATAAAAGCTTTGCGATTACACCAAATTAATTGTAATAGGTAAAGAACATACGCGCACTAACAATCGCATATTAGTATATAATATATATACAATTAAAAAAATATTGAACTTTGTGAGATTCTTTTAGATAACAATTCTTTTAGATAACAATATGTATAATTTACAATTTTTTATCATTTAACGTGGTTCAGTGTTTATTGAGACATTTATTCACAAAAAAATCGATTGAAGTACAAATTTTACAGTTTGTGTCTTGTATTTCGTTTTAAATATAAGAACAAATAAATAAAAACGTAAAATATGCCGTACTTGCATGGACCAACCAATAGACAGATGTTTTATTGACGCATATACATGTATATACATATATACGTTTCACCTTTGTAGATAAATACTATGCCCTATTTTTGTATGCAATGTCAATTGAGAATCAACGACGAATAAAATATATTTATTGTTCTCTGCTATATTTATTGTATTCAATTATATAAACAATAAAATGAGAAAAATTGTGATTGCAAGGATTTGAATTAGTGCAGTAGAATTTATAAATTTAAAAATTTAGAAAAATTATGACATAATTAAGATTTACAATTTATTAATATCTATTATTTTGAAACTTGTATCATCGATAGTGTTGCATTTGTATAAGTAAAAACACGTATGTTACAATAAAAGGCAATAATTTATATATTTTAAAATATATATAATACTTTTGTGTTAAAAAAGACAATAAAAACGTATTAATGATATTAGATTTTGTATGATATATTGTATGATAATTGCAGTATTTGAAAATTTGTGCAAGATTCAAGCAAAACTTTAAAATTTAACTAATTTCAACAAGTTATATCTTTCTTTTATGTAGAGGATCTCTTCAATGGATAAAGCAATATTTTAAGAAATATAACGAACAACGTTAAATATATATTAAAATATATTAAAATCAGATAATTGTACAAAGACTTATACCAAATTCTTATATATATCTGAAAATATAAAAAAACATAATTGTAACACACATGCTTAGAACAGCATATATACTCCACACTTGGATATAAAACACATTTATGGTCATTCTGAAACGCAAAATTTAATAAGATAAATAATTCTTTTAAATTAATGTTATTTATTTCAATTTCATAATATCATTGCACTTCTCCAAGAGCTACCAAAAGAGTAAGTAAAAAACCGATAAATATAAATATTATTATTTAGTTTTTTTTTAATGATTAATATAAACTTTTGAAAAATAAATGAACAAATATACTTAATGAATAAGAAAGTTAGTCTCAAAATAAACAAGGGTATGCGAACCGAAGGCGAGGGTTTGTGTTTTAGAAAATAAAAATTAATTTTTCCCCTATGTCTTATAATTGTGCACGAAGCACGGAATTTGCATAGTGCTAACAATAAGACTATTTAGAAATAAGTCTCAACTTGATTCTCAATTTTAGAATCTCTATTTTAATAAAATTAAAATTTAGAAAGACAGGGCCAACTATAACGAGCATATTAAATTAGTGAGAGATGTAATGTCAACACATAATTACTTTATTTCTTAGTAAATACAATAATAATAATAAAAAAATAAAAAAATAAAAAAATAAACGTTTTGGCTGTTACCTCAGCCTTTTTCAGTAAATATAAAAAAAACGATAAAAAATACTTTTAAATAAAATTATGAAATATTACGCATTAGAGTCTATTATTTAATGAATTTTTGGTTTGATGAGTCATTAGATTTATATTGGGTTACGCTTATATCATTTATTAAAATAGATATTGTTTCTAATCGGCTAACCATTTTTTAACCGAGATGGTAAACTTTTAATTATGTCAAAAAACATGTAAACGAGCTCACTGTTGTTAGTAGAACAAGTTGACAGTCCATTCCACGTCATCAATCCTTTTGAACATTATTAGTTGAAAATATCGTCAGAACCGCTTGACATGAGAATTGAAACAATTAGATGTTATCCAGCATCAAAAAGTTAGTCCTCATCATCAAGCATATTTCCGAGTAAGTTCATCATTGTAGTGTGTTTCACCGTGTTTGTTTAGATTGATGAGTAGTCAAGATTCCGCCAAGTCAATGTGTTCATTATACAGAGTTACAATATGATATCATATGGCAAGTTCTTATACCTATATCTTAGTGAAAACAAGCAATAATGCTTTAAAATTTAAGGTCAAATTTTATAATAAAGAACAGAACGTCTACAGTGTGGAAAACGTCTCTCGTGGACATCAAACACACATCTGTGCTCTTTGTAATCGGCAGACTCATTTCGTGCACTGCAAAAAACAAGGAATTACGCGAATAATTTATTGCAATTACTTTAATTTACATTCCCTTTTTGTGTTTCGGTTCTCATAATGTCTGATTGGAAGATAACGTGCTTACCAGAGGAGATGATAAGCTACATTCTCAACGATAACGTACTCACTATTGAAGATATCATTAACTTTCGATGCGTGTGCAAGCAATTGCGTTATGCAGCCGAATATGACAAGTTCTTGGAAAAAAAGTTATCTCAAAAGTAATTCTTGTGGTTTGTAAATCTTTTTGTTATTTTGTCTCATTAACGCCTGTCGCACAATGTATATCACTTCTGCGAAGAACGTATATTATAAATATATAATAAATACAAAATATTCGAAAAAGTAGATATGTTGCATATTAAATTATTCGCTTTCATTTTTTCTATTGCTCAATAATTTTGGCAAACTCTACCGTTATACATATATATACATATATAATATACATATACATATATATATATATATATATATATATATATGGAATGTAAACGTTAAATATAATATACTGATAAGAATTCTTAATTTTCGGCTGTCAAAAATTAAAAGACCAAATATTTTTCAACCGACATTCGTCAATTGATGTTTATTTAATTAATCACACAATGTTTCAACCACGGTGTTTCGACCATATAATTTTGGTCTTTCGCACACTTAACAGTAACACTTGAGAAGACCAAAAATAATATGAAACGTTGTGTAATTAATTAAATAAATATTAATTAGCCTATATGTATATCGGTCAAAAAATATTCAGTCATTAAATAGTTTTTTTTTAAATTTAATTATTAAAAATACAACATATAAGTAACTTTGTTTATTTATTATAATGTGTATTCTTCAATATATTTAATTACATACATACACATAAGCACATTAATGTTTATTAATTGCATATAAAATACACTTACAGAATTATGCAATATACATATTAGAATCAAAATTTAAAAAATATAAATTTAATTACAAATTAAAATTGACTATTATATATTTTCTATTTTTGATTAAAGTATAATAAGAAGTGACATATATATACTCATGCTTTGAATTGTATACTTTAAAAAATTTATTAATTTGAAAAATGACTTGTGCAATCACATTGTTTACTATCATCAAAGTTTGCTGTTTGTTATCTAAATAAAATTAAATAGAAGAACTGTGGCGTCATCTTATCTGCATATAGATAGTAAAAATATAAATTATCTTTATATCTGCATCTTACAAGGAGATAAAAAAAGTACTACCTTTACTATATTATTTATCTAAAATAATATTCCAATAATTTTGGTTTAGAATCATAGCACACAAGAATATTTAAAGTAGACAGTAAAGCGATAAAAATTTATAAATAAAAATATAAATACATATGATGTTGTATCCCTTTTATAAGAGATCCTTATTTTTTTTAGGATCTTTATCCAGCTAATTTTAAATTAATCTCGACACAAGACTAAGAATCATTATCAAAAATTTATTAAAATATTTTATGGTCGTATTTTAAATGGCCCTATGCAAAGAAAAGATATGATGTTCTTAAAAAAACAAAGGATGGAGAAAACCTAAACTTTGTCACAATAGACATAAATTCTGCGACACAATTGCGAAATTATTTGTCTCTAATTCTTTTTCATGATTATTATTATGATAAAATATCAAATCAAAATTATTTCAATGATTTAATTAATAATGTAGTATTGGAATTCGATTATGTAAAGAAATTCAGTGATAAATTCGATGAATATGCAAATCGTTTGAATGAAAATGAACTTGTTTTTAGACGTACACGTAAGCCTATAAATGTGCTGAAATGTATGTTTTATATTGAGGAGATTAAAAGCTTGTTAACACAATTTCCACAGTAGGATATTCATATATATTATAATGCTACTATTATTACAAATTTATTGTATTTATTCATTAGTTAATAATTTAATATATATAAATTTTTTAGGAAAATTGATCGAAATTCAATCCAAGAATTTTGCAATATAAAAATGTCTCACTATGAGAAGATATCTTCGATACGAAATGAGTTAGACAGATATGTACAGAAACCTGAAAGAAAACAGCTTTTGGAAGAAACATGTACTTTCATAGCACAACGTATTCAACCTCGAATAGATGTATGTTACACGAATGTAAGTGCATCATTGGATACAATCGCACAAGAGGTACTGAAATGTCTCAGACTGAAGCATCCAAACCATTCGATATTTTCCACGTCTGAAGAAACTTTTTCCTATTGGAAAAGCAACAATATCGAAGATAATCATTGGGATGAAACAGAAAGTACGCAGATTATGGATACACTCCAGGAATATATATTTAGCATCTTGAATTTTCGAGCATGTATCTCCCCATTTTCACCCAAAGATATCAAATGGATTTGTATAGATTATGTAAGTTATTAGAGATTATAATATATATAATTATGGGCCATATATGTATATATTATATATTGTTCTTAATATTCTCTCGCTTTGATCAATTTGTTCTGTATTATACCTGGCACAGGTATTACAAAGTAAATATGGTCAAGATATTGCTGTATATACAATATCTTGACCATATTTACTTTGTAATACATGTGTTATCATAACGTGGCTAGAAGACTTGGTCTACGTTGCGATCTAATAGATGTTTACACTGAAATCTGTATATTTTGGAAATCAAAATTGTAAGTATAGTTATATATTAGATTCGACATTATCATTATTTTTCGATAATCTTTCTTTTTTTATTATACGCATACATATATAACTTTTTATTATAAAAATTTTCATATGATTAAGATAATATTTTAATTGTTTACAACGTTATGAATAATTTAGAAAATGAACGATGTTTTTACATAGAAGACGAAAATTTCCCGAATTGTCTTCATAATTATCTACCAGGTTACAAGTCTTGTGAAACAAATCATGACGTCATCAAAATAAGAACTGAAAAGGTTGAAACTTATTTATTACTTCTATTAATTTTAAGTCATTAATATGCTTGTAAATTGACAAGCAATTAATAAATTACATTATGTGTGTAGAAAGAAAAGATACGTACATTTCTCATTTCTTACATTATAATTAGATTCTTGTTTACATTTAATCTTTTTTTATGTTTAATTAACTTTTTCAGATGTTGGTCATGATAAAAGATTTTGTTGAAACGTTTATATGGACACATAATAATCTATTTGGGATTAATGAATTGTAATATGTAAAAAACATACGCGCACTAACATAATCGCTAGTTAGTAAATAACATATACCATTGTAAAAATAAAGAGCATTGTGAGATATTTTCAGATAACAATTATGTATAATTTACAATTTTCTATAATTTAACGTGTTTTAAGTGTTAATTGAGGCATTTATTCACAAAAAAATCAAAGTAAAAAATTTACAGTTTCTGTCTTATTTTAATTAGTAGAACACATAAATGAAAACGTGAAATATGCTGTGGAAATTATCATAATATATAATCCACCTACAGATCAATCTACAGATTCGGACCAACATAATAGATCATAGGATGTTATTGACACATACATATATACATACATGTTCGACAATTGAGAATCAACGATGAATAAAATATAGCTATTATCTTTCTGCGATATTTATTGTATTCAATTATATAAATAATAAAGTAAGAAAATATTAGTATAATTTCAAATTTTGCAAATTTATCTCAATTTTAGAATCTCAATTTTAATTCCTCAGTTTCCGATTCAGCAACTTTTGGACCGATATATTTTGTTTTTCTACATCTTTGTAGGGAGATCAAAAGAAAACATAGAAATTAAAATCTCGAATTGAGATTTATTCACAAACATCTGCGTTGAGTTCGCATAGTCTGTTCATTTTGAGTTTGTATTTAATCCATAAAGTTTTATATTCTTATAAAGTTTAGATTTCTAGAATATATACACCCCGTATATACGCGCAAATAAAACTACATAAAATTGTAGCATAGTCTTATATAAACTATGTACATACATCAAATATTAAATATTTGTATTGTAAGTCGGAAATTTTATTTTAGCTGAGAATTATATCTGTAAAGATTTGAAAAATGCAAAATGTAAATCTCTCTCTTTCCCTTTCTCTCTTATCGAGAATATTTCATAATGCACAGTACTGGAGTTGTAAACTGTAAAATATAAATACAAAAAATTTATAAAATTTAATAAAATAATTGATAATTTGAAATAAAATTAGTTTAATTAAGCTTAAATAATACATAATATAAATACATAAAAATTAGTAAAATTTAAAATAACTGATAAATTTAAAAAAATATATTATTTTAATTAAGCTTATATGTATAGAGAACAATAAATAAATAAATAATGATAATAAAATAAATAATAAATAAATTATTTACCACGTTCTATCTTTCAAGCACATAGGAAGAAACGGTAAATTTGCTAGTTCTAAATTACATTTTCTGCGCATGCCGTGGCAAGTACTTATACCTATATCTTAGTGAAAACAAGCAATAATGCTTTAAAATTTAAGGTCAAATTTATATTAAAGAACAGAACGTCTACAGTGTGGAAAACGTCTCTCGTGTACATCAAACACACATCTGTGCTCTTCGTAATCGGCAGACGCATTTCTTGTACTGCGAAAAGCAAGGAATTACGCGAATAGTTTATTGCAATCACTTTAATTTACATTCTTTTTTTGTGTTTTGTTTCTCATAATGTCTGATTATAAGATAACGTACTTACCAGAGGAGATGATAAGCCACATTCTCGACGATAATGTACTCACTATTGAAGATATCATCAACTTTCGATGCGTGTGCAAGCAATTTCGTTATGCAGCCACATATGACAAGTTCTTGGAAAAAAAGTTATCTCAAAGGTAATTCTTGTGGCTTGTAAATCTTTTTGTTATTTTGTCTCATTAACCTGTCGCACAATGTATATCACTTCTGCGAAGAACGTATATTATAAATATATAATAAATACAAAATATTAGAAAAATTAGATATGTTGCATATTAAATTATTCGCTTTCATTTTTTCTATTGCTCAATAATTTTGGCAAACTCTACCGTTATATATATACATATATGATATACATATACATATATATATATATATATATATATATGGATGTAAACGTTAAATATAATATTCTGATAAGAACTCTTAATTTTCGGGTGTCATAAATTGAAGGACCAAATATTTTTCAACCGACATTTGTCAATTGATGTTTATTTAATTAATCACACAATGTTTTGACCACGGTGTTTCGACCATATAATTTTGGTCCTTCGCACACTTAACAGTAACATTTGAGAAGGCCAAAAATTATATGAAACGTTGTGCGATTAATTAAATAAATATTAATTAGCCTATATATATATATATCGGTCGAAAAATATTCAGTCATTAAATAATTTTTTTTTAGATTTAATTCTTAAAAATACAACATAAAAGTAACTTTGTTTATTTATTATAATGTGTATTCTTCAATATATTTAATTGCATTTTTAAATATAAAAATTATATATATGATATATATTTGTAATAGAAACAAACAGATTTGATATTTTTCTATCGGTTCTTTTTTATAAATAGCATTGAATTCACAATAAAATTTTTATAAAAGTAAAAACGTGCCAAGTAACATGTATAAGCACAGTCGACATTGTATGTAAATATGCTTTTGAAAAAATTGTTCTACAAAATATTTAAAAAGAAACTTAATATATACATACATACACACACGCACATTAATGTTTAATAATTCCATATAGAATACACGTATAGAATTACGAAATATACATATTAAAATCAAAATTTGAAAATTGAGTTTTAATATACTTTTAGGAATATGTAGTTCAAAAATAAATATAAAACAAATGTTATTCATCCAAGTATAAATTTATTACAAATTAATATTGAATGTTATATATTTTAATTTTTCTAATTAAAGTATAAAAAGAAGTGACATATATGTACTCATGCTTTGAATTGTATACTTCAAAAAATTTATTAATTTGAAAAATTACTTGTGCAATCACATTGTTTATTATCATCAAAGTTTGCTGTGTGTTATCTAAATAAAATTAAATGGAAGAACTATGGCGTCATCTTATCTGCATATAGATAATAAAAATATGAATTATCTTTATATCTGCATTTTAGATAATAAAAATATTATCTTTACTATACAATTTATCTAAAACAATGTTTAGATCATTTTGGTGTAGAGTCATAGCACTTAAAAATACTTAAAGTAGACAGTAAAGCGATAATAATTTATATATAAAAATATAAATACATATACTGTTGTATTCCTTTTATAATTTATATTTTTTGTATAACTGTATTTACATAAGCAGTCCTAAATATTATTATCTAAACAATTATCTAAATATAACGCCATTAAATTATATATTTTGTCTAGATATACTTAAAACAAAATCATCTTTATCCTATCTAAGATGAATTTACATACTTTTATCTCATCTTTATCTATCTAATTTTATAATAATCATGACACAACACTAAGTATCATTATCAAAAATTTATTACAATATTTTATGGTCGTATTTTAAATTTTTAATGTTTTATTTTAGATGGCCCTATGCAATGAAAAAATATAAAAGTCTTAAGGAAACAAAGCATGGAAAAAACATAAACTTTGTTACAAAAGGCATAAATTCTGTGATACAATTGCGAAATAATTTGTCTCTAATTTTTTTTTATAATTATTATTATTATTACAATATAAGATCAAATCAAAATTATTTTGACTTAATTGTTAATGTATTAACATTCGAAAATGTAATGAAATTCATCGGTAATATCGATGAATATATAAATCAAATTATTCCTAAACGTACACATGAGCCTACAGATGTGCTGAAATATATGTTTTATATTGAGGAGATTAAATGCTTGTTTACACAATCTCCACGGTAGGATATCTTCATATATATTATAGAGCTACTATTATCACAATTTAATGTTTTATTTTATTGATTAACTTAATACTTCAATATATAAATTTTTTAGAGGAATTGATTGCAAATCAATCGAAAGATATTGCAATATTAAAATGTCTCACTATGAAAAACTATCTTCGATACGAAATGAGTTGGACAGATATATAAAGAAACCTGAAAAAGGACAGCTTTTGGAAGAAATTTGTACTTTCATAGCACAACGTATTCAACCTCGAAAAGATGTATGTTACACGAATGTAAGTGCATCATTGGATACAATCGCACAAGAGGTACGGAATCGTCTCAGAGAGAAGCATCCGAACCATTCGATATTCTCCACGTCAGAAGAAATTTTTTACGATTGGAAAACCAACAATATCGAAGATAATCAATGGGATGAAACAGAAAGTACGCAGATTATGGATACACTCCAGGAATATATATTTGGCACCTTGAACTTTCAACAATGTATCTCCCCATTTTCACCCGATGATATCAAATGGATTTGTATAGATTATGTAAGTTATTAGAGATTATAATATATATAACTATGAGCCATATATATATATATATTATATATTGTTCTTAATATTCTGTCGCATTGATTAATTTATCCTGTATTATACCTGGCACAGATTTTACAAAGTAAATTTGGTAGAGATATCATTGTATATACAATATTTCATAGCGTGGCTAGAAGACTTGGTCTACGTTGCGATGTACTAGATATTGAAAATGAATTCTATATGTTTTGGAAATCAGAATTGTAAGTATAAATATATATTAGAATCAACATTATTATTATTTCTCAATAATCTTTCTTTTTTTATTATACGCATGCATATATAATTTTTTATTATAAAAATGTTCATAATGATTAAAGTAATATTTTAATTGTTTACAGCGTCACGGATAATTTAGAAAATGCACGAAATTTTTACATAACAAACGAGGATTACCCGAATTGTCTTACTGATAATCAATCAAATAATTGGAGACCAGTCTTAACAATTAAAAAGGTTGAAAATTACTTATTACTTCTAATAATTTTAAGTTATTAATGTACTTGTAAATTTACAAAGAACCAATAAATTACACTAAATATGTATAGGAAGAAGAGAAATGTGCAATCTCTCATTTTTTTAATTTATAATTACATTTTTATTTACATGTCGTCTATATATTCATGTTTAATTAATTTTTTTAGATGTTGGAGTTCACAACAAATATAGTTGACGAATTTATAAGGGAACAATTATATATAATAAGAAAATTGCTTTTATATAGAGATAATTAAATAGAGCATTATATAAGATCTTCTGATATGATTAAAATGTATTGTATGTTTTGTAATCATATTATGATGATAGAGTATTATGAGTACAAGTTATATATACATATGATGCAAAATGTGAGTAATTATATTAATTTAGGCATATTTATATATACTCATAATGACGTATTTTGCAAACAGTTTCAAGATATCATAATATGTCCGTGTTTTGAGTAGTATATGAGCCTGCATCTGTGTCTATTTTTGTCATCATGTTTTGAGAAATATGAGTACAATATGAGTAAAGTACATCCGCGCACTAACAATCGCATATTAGTATATAATATATATACAATTGTAAAAATATTGAACATTGTGAGATTCTTTTAGATAACAATTCTTTTAGATAACAATATGTATAATCTACAATTTTTTATAATTTAACGTGGTTAAGTGTTTACTCAAACATTTATTCACAAAAAATCAATTAAAGTACAAATTTTACAGTTTGTGTCTTATATTTCGTTTCAAATAGTAGCACAAATAAATAAAAACGTAAAATATGCCATAGTTGCATGGACCAACATAATAGACAGATGTTATATTGACATATACATGTATATACACGTATATGTTCGACTTCTGTAGAGAAATACTATGTCCCATTTTTGTATGCAATGTCAATTAAAAATCAACGACGAATAAAATATATTTATTGTTCTCTGCTATATTTATTGTATTAATTAATATAAACATTAAAATAAGAAAAATTGTAATTGCAAGAATTTGAATTAGTGCAGTAAAATTTATAAAATTAAAAATTTAGAAAAATTAATTAATTTATGAACATCTTTTTAATACTTTAAGTATATGCAAAATATGACATAATTAAAATTTACCATTTATTAATATCTAATATTTTGAAACGTTTGTAGACGATAGTGTTGCATTTGAATAAGTAAAAACAGGTATATTAATAAACAACAATGTTTAATAAAAGACAAATTTTTTATATATCTGAAAATATAAAAAACACATAATTGAGAAACACATGCTTAGTAATGAGACAGCAAATGTACTCCGCATTTGAGCACAGAACACATTTAATGTCATTCAAAATGTAACATTTTAATTTCCGTTTCTTTTAAACTTCTGTTAGAACACTCATCTTATATTTTATTTTTCAAAAATTAATTTATTAATTTTACAAATATGTTTCTTCAGTGATCGAGCGATTTAAACAATATATAATCCTCTAGATCACGTTATATAATAGTTTACACCCCGTATATACGCGCGAGTAAACTACATAAAATTTTTGAAATTTTTAGAATTTGTACATTATTTATTAAAAAGAAAGAAAAATAGACAGGGAGGGAGAGAGAAAGAAAGATTGAAATATATTTCATAGTATAAATAATGTCGTAACGATACTAATAATTCATATAAATGTTTGTATTTATAAATTGAAATAAATTTGAAAAAATTTAATTAAACTAAAATTAAAAATCTAAACATTAATTTAAATGTCTGCGCTGTATTTTTTAAATATATAAATTCATTCTTTGATTTATTATGCGGCGCATTTATCATGATGTAAATTGAAATATTTTAACTAATTTCGTTAGACAATCAAAAGAAGAACATAAATTTAATGGAATAAGAATCATAACAAAGTTTAACATAACTATTACCGAAGAATGTTTTCATCGTATCATTTATGCAGAGGATCTCTTCAATGGATGTGGCATTATTTTAGAAGGTATAACAAACAACGTGGAGCATGCGATATCTGTGATAAAAATTTCATCCTATTATCTATCGATACATCTGTGATATATCATATAAAAATAAAGCATAAAGAAATTTATACATAACGTTTCAAGTGTGCGGCCTTCTTATTCTATATCTAGAAATATATTAAAATAAGATAATTGTACAAAAACTTATACCAAATTTTTTATATATATCTGAAAATATAAAAAAACATAATTGAAACACACATGCTTAGAACAGCAAATATACTCCACAATTGGATATAAAACACATTTAAGGTCATTCTGAAACGCGAGATTTGCGACAAATTTAATAAAATAAATAATTCTTTTAAATTAATATTTATTTCTCTCTCAACTTCACAATATCTCTGCATCTCTCCAAATGAATAAGTGAAAAACTGATAAATATGAATATTATTATTTAGTTTTTTTTAGTGATTAATATAAACTTTTGAAAAATAAATGAACAAATATACCTAACGAATAAGAAAGTTAGTTTCGAAATAAACAAGAGTATGCGAGCCGAACGCGAAGGTTTGTGCGTTAAATAAGAAAAATTAATTTTTCCCATATGTCTTATAATTATGCACGAAATTTGCTTAGCATAGTGCTAACAATAAGACTATATAGAAATAAATCTCAACTTGGTTCTGAATTTTAGAATCTCTATTTTAATTCCTAAGTTCCCGATTCAGCAACTTCTGGACCGATATATTTTGCTTTTCTACATTTTTTTTAAAAGGATCAGAGGGAAACATAGAAACTAAAATCTAGAATTGAGATTTATTCACAAACATCCGCGTTGAGTACGCATAGTCTGTTCATTTTGAATTTGCATTTAATCCATGGAGTTTTTATATTCTGATAAAGTTTAGATTTCTGGAATATATACACCCCGTATATATGCACAAATAAAACAACATAAAATTGTAGAATATTCTTATATAAACTATGTACATACATCAATTATTAAATATTTGTATTGTAAGTCAAGAGTTTATTTTAGCTGAGAATTTTATCGGTAAAAATTGCAAATAAAAAAAAAGTAAATCTCTCTTTTTCTCTTTCTCTCTTATCGAGAAAATTTGACAATGCACAGCACTGGAGTTTTATACTGTAAAATATAAATACATAAATATTATTGGTAAAATTTAATAAAATAATTGATTATTTGAAATAAAATTACATTAATTAAGCTTAAATAATACATAATATAAATACATAGAAATTAGTAAAATTTAAAATAACTGACAAATTTGAAAAAATATATTATTTTAATTAAACTTAAATAAAAAACAATAAATAAATAAATAGTAATAATAAAGAATAAATAATAAATAAATTATTTATCACGTTCTATCTTTGAAGCGCATAGAAAAAACTGATAAATTTGCTAGTTTTAAATTACATTTTCTGCGCATGCCGTGGCAAGTCCTTATATCTATATCTTAGTGAAAACAAGCAATAATGCTTTAAAATTTAAGGTCAAATTTTATAATAAAGAACAGAACGTCTACAATGTGGAAAACGTCTCTCGTGTACATCAAACACACATCTGTGCTCTTCGTAATCGGCAGACGCATTTCTTGTACTGCGAAAAGCAAGAAATTACGCGAATAGTTTATTGCAATCAATTTAATTTACATTCCTTTTTTGTGTTTTGTTTCTCATAATGTCTGATTATAAGATGACGTACTTACCAGAGGAGATGATAAACCACATTCTCGACGATAATGTACTCACTATTGAAGATATCATTAACTTTCGATGCGTGTGCAAGCAATTTCGTTATGCAGCCACATATGACAAGTTCTTGGAAAAAAAGTTATCTCAAAGGTAATTCTTGTTGTTTGTAAATCTTTTTGTTATTTTGTCTCATTAACGCCTGTCGCACAATGTATATCACTTCTGCGAAGAACGTATATTATAAATATATAATAAATAAAAAATATTGAGAATATAGTGTAAAAAAATAAAACTTAAATAATATAAAAACAGATAGGAAAAAATTGATTATATCTTGTCAAAAATTAAAAGACCAAATATTTTTCAACCGACATTCGTCAATTGATGTTTATTTAATTGATCACACAACGTTTCGACCACGGTGTTTCGACCATATAATTTTAATCCTTCGCACACTTAACAGTAACACTTGAGAAGGTCAAAAATCATATGAAACGTTGTGTGATTAATTAAATAAATATTAATTAGCTTATGTATATATCAGTCGAAAAATATTCAGTCATTAAACAATTTTTGTTTAGATTAAATTATTAAAAATACAACATAAAAGTAACTTTGTTTATTTATTATAATGTGTATTTTTCAATATATTTAATTGCATTTTTAAATATAAAAATTATATATATGATATATATTCGTGATAGACACAAACAGATTTGATATTTTTCTATCAATTCTTTTTTATAAATAACATAAAAATCACAATAAAATCTTTATAAAAATAAAAACATGCCAAGTGACATATATAAGCAAAATTGACGCATTGTTTGTAAATATGCTTTCGAAAAAATTGTTCTACACAATATTAAAAAAAAACTTAATCTATACATACAAACACATAAGCACATTAATGTTTATTAATTGCATATAGAATACACTTATAGAATTATGCAATATACATATTAAAATCAAAATTTGAAAAGTATAAATTAAATTACAAATTAGAATTGACTATTATATATTTTATTTTTCTGATTAAAGTATAAAAAGAAGTGACATACATGTACTCATGCTTTGAATTGTATACTTCAAAAAACTTATTAATTTAAAAACTTACTTGTGCAATCACATTGTTTACTATCATCAAAGTTTGCTGTGTGTTATCTAAATAAAACTAAATGGAAGAACTGTGGCATCGTCTTATCTGCATATAGATAATATAAATATGTATTATCTTTATATCTGCATCTTACAAATAGATAAAAAAAAGTACTACCTTTACTATATTATTTATCTAGAATAATTTTCAGATAAATTTGGTTTAAAATCATAGCACATAAGAATACTTAAAGTAGACAAAAATACGATAAAAATTTATAAATAAAAATATAAATACATATATTGTTGTATCCCTTTTATAAGGGATCCTTATCTTTTTAGGATCTTTATCCAGCTAATTTTAAATTAATCTCGACACAAAACTAAGATTCATTATCAAAAATTTATTACAATATTTTATGGTCGTATTTCAGATGGCCCTTTACGAAGAAAAGATATGAAAGTCTTAAGGAAGAAGAAAATGAAGAAAACATAAACTTTGTTACAATGGGCATAAATTCTGCGACACAATTGCGAAATTATTTGTCTCTAATTCTTTTTGATGATTATTACAATGATATATCAAATCAAAATTATTTCAATGATTCAATTAGTAATGTAGTATTAAAATTCGATGATGTAAAGAAATTCAGTGATAATTTCGATGAATATGCAAATCGTATGAATGAAAATGAACTTGTTTTTAGACGTACACGTAAGCCTATAAATGTGCTGAAATGTATGTTTTATATTGAGGAGATTAAATGCTTGTTAACACAATTTCCACAGTAGGATCTTCATATATATTATAATGCTACTATTATTACAATTTATTGTATTTATTCATTAGTTAATAATTTAATATATATAAATTTTTTAGGAAAATTGATCGCAATTCAATCCAAGAATTTTGCAATATAGAAATGTCTCACTATGAGAAGCTATCTTCGATACGAAATGAGTTGGACAGATATATAAAGAAACCTGAAAGCGAACAGCTTTTGGAAGAAACATGTACTTTCATAGCACAACGTATTCAACCTCGAAAAGATGTATGTTACACGAATGTAAGTGCATCATTGGATACAATCGCACAAGAGGTACTGAATTGTCTCAGAGTGAAGCATCCGAACCATTCGATATTCTCCACGTCTGAAGAAACTTTTTCTTATTGGAAAACCAACAATATCGAAGATAATCATTGGGATGAAACAGAAAGTACGCAGATTATAGATACACTCCAGGAATATATATTTAGCATCTTGAATTTTCGAGCATGTATCTCCCCATTTTCACCCGAAGATATCAAATGGATTTGTATAGATTATGTAAGTTATTAGAGATTATAATATATATAATTATGGGCCATATATGTATATATTATATATTGTTCTTAATATTCTCTCGTTTTGATTAATTTGTTCTGTATTATACCTGGCACAGGTATTACAAAGTAAATATGGTCATGATATCGTTGTATATACAATATTTCATAGCGTGGCTAGAAGACTTGGTCTACGTTGCGATCTAATAGATGTTTACGGTGAAATCTGTATATTTTGGAAATCAAAATTGTAAGTATAGTTATATATTAGATTCGACATTATCATTATTTTTCGATAATCTTTCTTTTTTTATTATACGCATACATATATATATTTTTATTATAAAAATTTTCATAATGATTAAAGTAATATTTTAATTATTTATAGCGTCACGAATAATTTAGAAAATGAACGATGTTTTTACATAAAAGACGAGAATTTCCCGAATTGTCTTCATGATTGTCTACCAGATTACATGTCTTGTACACATCATGATGTCATCAAAATAAGAACTGCAAAGGTTGAAACTTATTTATTACTTCTATTAATTTTAGGTTATTAATATGCTTGTAAATTGACAAGCAATTAATAAATTACATTATATGTGTGTAGAAAGAAAAGAAACGTACATTTCTCAGTTCTTAAATTATAATTAGATTCTTGTTTACATTTAATCTTTTTTCATGTTTAATTAACTTTTTCAGATGTTGGTCATAATACAATATTTTGTTGAAACGTTTATATGGACACATAATAATCTATTTGGGATTAGTCAATTGTAATGTGTAAAAAACATACGCGCACTAACATAATCGCTAGTTAGTGTATAACATACCATTGTAAAAATTAAGAGCATTGTGAGATATTTTCAGATCACAATTATGTATAATTTAC
Source organism: Nylanderia fulva (assembly GCF_048542155.1). Classification (NCBI taxonomy): domain Eukaryota; kingdom Metazoa; phylum Arthropoda; class Insecta; order Hymenoptera; family Formicidae; genus Nylanderia; species Nylanderia fulva. The sequence goes on from NW_028190435.1 coordinate 63,429, forward strand.
AATTTTCTATATTAACTTGAATTAAGTGTTTATTGAGGCATTTATTCACAAAAAATCAAAGTAAAAAATTTACAGTTTCTGTCTTATTTTAAATAGTAGAACACATAAATAAAAACGTGAAATATGCTGTGGAAATTATCATAATATATAATCCACCTACAGATCAATTTACAGATTCGGATCAACATAATAGATAATAGGATGTTATTGACATATACATATATATACATACATGTTCGACAATTGAGAATCAACGATGAATAAAATATATCTATTATCTTTCTGCGATATTTATTGTATTATATATCATAAATAATAAAGTAAGAAAATTTTGTGACTGCAACAATTTGAATTAGTGCAAAAAAATTAATAAATCTTAAAATAAAAAAATTAATTAGTTTAATAACTTTTTTTAACACTTTAAGTATATGCAAAATATGACGTAATAAATTTGCCATCTATTAATATCTATTATTTTGAAATTTATATAATCGATAGTGTGTTGCATTTGTATAAGTATAAATAGGTACGTTAATAAAAGACAATGATTTTTATATTTTCAAATATACATAATTTTTTGTATTGAAGGAGACGATAAATGAGCTTATAAATGATATTAGATTTTGTATGATATTAGTATAATTTCAGATTTATTGCAAATTCATACAAATCTAAAATTGTTGTGCAAAAATTTGTCAAATTTTGTATTTTGAACAAAAAATAAACGTCACGCGTTAGGTAAAAGTATTTTTTCATTTTTGTTCCAAACTCATTATTTGCGATCCATATTTCTTTCTTATCCATGATTTTCACAAAATTATTAAAACTCCAAATTAAAATAAAAAGTCGACACAATGCACAGCACTGCAGTTGTAAAGTGTAAAAATAAATATATGAAAATTAGTAAAATTTAATAAAATAATTAATAATTTGAAATAATATTATTTTAATATAACTTAAATAATACATAATATAAATACATAAAAATTTAAAATAATTAACATATTTAAAAAAAAAAATTATTTTAATTAATCTAAATAATAAAAAAAACAATCAATAAATAAATAGTGATAATAAAATAAATAATAAATAAATTATTTACCACGTTCTATCTTTCACGCGCATAAGAAAAACTGGTAAATTTGCTAGTTTTAAATTACATTTTCTGCGCATGTCGTAACAAATCCTTATACCTGTATCTTATTGTTAGTGAAAACAAACAATAAGGCTTTAAAATTTGAGATCAAATTTTATAATAAAGAACAGAACGTCTACAATGTGGAAAACGTCTCTCGTGTACATCAAACACACATCTGTGCTCTTCGTAATCGGCAGACGCATTTCTTGTACTGCAAAAAGCAAGGAATTACGCGAATAGTTTATTGCAATCACTTTAATTTACATTCCTTTTTGTGTTTTGTTTCTCATAATGTCTAATTATAAGATAACGTGCTTACCAGAGGAGATGATAAGCCACATTCTCAACGATAATGTACTCACTATTGAAGATATCATCAACTTTCGATGCGTGTGCAAGCAATTTTGTTATGCAGCCACATATGACAAGTTCTTGGAAAAATAGTTATCTCATAGGTAATTCTTGTGGTTTGTAAATCTTTTTGTTATTTTGTCTCATTAACGCCTGTCGCACAATGTATATCACTTCTGCGAAGAACGTATATTATAAATATATAATAAATAAAAAATATTAAAAATATTAGGTATGTTGCATTTATGTTGCATATTAAATTATTCGCTTTCATTTTTTTCTATTGCTCAATAATTTTGGCAAACTCTACCGTTATATATATACATATATAATATACATATACATATATATATATATATATATATATATATATAGAATGTAAACGTTAAATATACTGATAAGAATTCATAATTTTCAACTGTCAAAATTAAAAGACCAAGTATTTTTTGACCGATACTTGCCAATTGATGTTTGTCTAATTAATCACACATTGTTTCGACCACGGTGTTTCGACCATAATTTTGGTCCATCGCACACTTGACAGTACACTTGAGAACGACAGATATTCTATAAAACGTTGTGTGATTAATTAGATAAATATTAATTGGCCTGTATCAATCGACAAAGATTTAGTCATTAAATATTTTCTTTTAGATTTTCAATTACTAAAAATGTAACGTAAAATTAACTTTGCTTATTTATTTTAATGTGTATTCTTCAATATATTTAATTGTATTTAAAAATAAAGATTATATTTTTGATATATATTCGTCATTAAAACAAACAGAATTGATATTTTTTATCGGTTGTTTTAATAAATAACACTGAAATCATAATAAAATCTTCATAAAAGTAAAAGCATGCCAAGTAACATTCATAAACACAGTCAACATTGAATGTAAATATGTTTTCGGAAAAATTGTTCTAAAAATTATTTTAAAAAATTTTTAAATATACACACACGAACATTAATGTTTATTAATAGCATGTAGAATACACATATAGAATTACGCAATATACATATTAGAGTCAAAATTTGTAAATATAATTTACTACCTTTTATAAATTACTACCTTTACTATATTATTTATCTAAAATAATATTCAAATAATTTTGGTTTAGAATCATAGCACATAAAAATACTTAAAATAGACAGTAAAACGATAAAAATTTATTAATAAAAATATGAATACATATCTTGTTGTATCTCTTTTATAATTTATATTTTTTGTATAACTGTGTTTACATAAGCAGTATTAAAAATTATTATCTAAAAATTTATTTACATAAATCTTCATATAATTTTATCTTTCATTAGATATACTTTCAAACATACTTAAAACAAAATTATCTTCATCTAATCTAAAACAAATTTACATATTTTTATCTCGTTTTTATCTAGTTTATTAAAATTAATCTTAACACAACATTGTATCATTATCAAAAATTTATTACAGTATTTTATGGTCGTGTTTTAGATGGCCTATTACAAAGAGAAGATATGAAAATCTAAATACAACAAAGGGTGGAGGAAACATAAACTTTGTCACTGTAATGTATTAGGATACGGTACTGGGAGCGAGCAGCGGCGCGACGGCACGAGTGGAAATGACTGATCCGCACTCGATATAGAAGTAAGTCAGTCGAGCGTGGCGAGCGTCACGGACGCACGCGGGTACATACTTATATCTGTATAACTGTTACTCAGCATTAAAATATCTTACGGTGATTGCGAAGCGGAATTGGTCATCAATTGTTAATGAGCCACCTCACCCGATACACCACAATTGGCGACGAGGACAGAGGTTTTACGAACCGAAGCAAAGGTTTCGAATAGTGTGAAAGTCGTAGGAATTTCACGGTTCGGCGTAGGGTACGAGGCGACAATAAACAGAAGCACGAAAGGACGATAACAGCAAACGCGGATGGCACAAGCGACGCAAGATTTAATCGACTATACGAAAACGTCGTGGATTTATGAACTAAAAAAACCGGAACTGAGAAAAATAATCCAAGATTTAAAATTGGTGGCGGATGAAAATTTAAGTATCGACGAGTTACGCAGAATTGTACGCGCGCACGTAAGCGAGATCAACGAAAGCAGATCAAAGCAAACGGACGAGGCTTGTAATTTATTAGTAAACAACAAGAAACCGAAAATCATCCACACAATGACGGAGAGTAGTAGGGCGAAATTGGAATTTCACCTCGGAGATGACTGGGAAACATACACCGAGAGACTGGAGCTATATTTTGTCGCAAACGATGTGAAGGACGAGAAACAAGCAGCGGTATTGCTAACAAAAATAAGTGCAGACACGTATAAGCTTATTAGAGATTTGTGTACACCAGTTAAGCCGTCAGCGAAGACATTTGCACAATTAGTGAAATTAGTCAACGATCACTTGAATCCAAAGCCATCGGAAACGATGGAAAGATGCAAATTTCATCAAGCACAACAATCGCATACAGAATCAGTAGCAGAATTTGCAGCAAGGTTGAAAAATTTATCAATTACATGCAATTTCGGGAACAACGCGACAACAGCGCTACGAGACCAACTTGTTTGTGGCTTAAGAGATCACGCGACGAAAACATTGTTATTTCGAGAGGAGAACTTAATGTTCGATAAGGCATTCAAGTTAGCGACAACAGTAGAATCGGCAGAAAAAAATGCTAGCTCTACAAGTAGACCAAACGGAGAGTCGTCGAAAGAAACAGTAAATAAATTTCAAGGAAATTCAGAAAATAATCGTCAGTTCCAGTCACGGGGCAAGGGGTCAAACCGAGGTAAGCAAGGGAGCCCACAGCATAACAATAATACACGACCAGGGGTCAAAGATAAGCGGACGACAAACATAAACCAAGAACGTTCTTCTTCATGTTACTGCTGCGGAAAAAATAATCACTGGGCACGTGATTGTTACCATCGCTTCAACACGTGTAATATCTGCAAGCAGAAAGGACACTTGGCTTCAGTATGCAAAACCGGAAGAGCAGTCCAGCATATACAGCAGGGTACAGATGACCACGAGGAACAGCAACGGGACGAGTACGACTTCTTCATGGCAACAGACGGCAACGACTCATCAAAAACAACAAGCGGTAAATTATACTATAAGGACCATGTAAATGATGTAGAAGCGGCACCAATGTATATGAGTATGATGATTAACGGAAAAAGGATAGAAATGGAAATTGATACAGGGTCATATGCGGCGATAATTTCAAAAAAAGATAGAGAATTGTATTTCCCGAACTGTGAAGTCAAAGCAAGCAAAGTACCGTTGAAAGCATATGGCAAAGTGTTGTTAGAACATGAAGGGATACTTGATAACTTAGATGTTAGGTTAGGTAAACAAAGAGCAACACTTCAAATGCGAGTAATGACGAGAGACGGTCCTATATTAATTGGTAGACACTGGTTGAAAGTCTTTGGGTTGTGGCCTTTCGAATTAAAGAAAAGAGTTGAATTTTGCAACAAAATTAACTTAATGAGCGTAACAAAAGATTTCACATCTAAATATCCAAAATTATTCGGTAAAGGACCAGGTTTATACAATAAAGGAATGCTGAAACTAATGGTAAAAGAAGGTACGAAACCTGTGGCACTAAAAGCGAGACATTTACCATTCGCGTTGGCAAGTAAAGTTGAAGATGAGATAAACAGACTAGTAAGATTAGGTCATTTAGAGAAAATCGATGTCAGTGAATGGGCAACACCGATTGTCCCGGTAATAAAATCAGACGGATCTGTTAGAATTTGTGGAAATTTTAAACTAACGTTAAATCCCAGCTTGATTAGAGACAGGCACCCAATACCATTAATCGACGAGATTTTTGTAGCGTTAAGAAACGGTAAAACTTTTTCACAGATTGATCTGCAGCACGCTTATATGCAGATCCCGGTAGAGGAAAGCAGTCGAGATTTCCTGACAATAATAACGCACAAAGGTCTCTACCGGTACACAAAAATGACGGAAGGAATTGCATCAGGTCCAGGAGATTTTCAGCGGAAAATAGAGCAGTGTCTATCAGGCATCGATGGTGTAATTCCTTATCTAGACAATATTTTTGTAACGGGAGAAACCGACGAAATTCATTTAAAAACATTGTATATGGTATTCCAAAGATTAGAACAAAGTGGATTTCATGTAAATATCAATAAATGTGATTTTTTCAAAGAGAAGCTAGACTTGTTAGGATTTGTTATTAACAAGGAGGGATTACACAAATCAGAAACAAAAGTGAAAGCAATGACAAATGCACCGGTACCGCGAAATAAGAAACAATTAGAATCTTTTATCGGATTGATTACTTATTATGCGAGATTTCTACCTAATAGAGCAGAAAAGTTACAACCTTTATATAAATGTGCTAAAGCGGAAACGTTTAAATGGACGGTAGAATGTCAAAAAGCAGTTGATTGGGTCAAAATGGAATTAATATCACCTCGAGTATTGGCACACTACGATCCGAAAGAAGATTTAGTATTGTCATGTGATGCGTCCACGTATGGATTAGGAGCAATTTTAGCGCACCGATATAAAGATGGTACGGAGAAACCAATAGCTTATGCATCTAAAGTAATACCGGAAAAAGAATTAAATCGCGCAATCATTGATAAGGAAGCCAGTGCAATCGTATTTGGATTTAAAAAGTTCTACAACTATATTTACGGAACAACTACACTAACGTTACGGACAGATCACAAACCTTTGGTTTTTATCTTTGGTCCAAAGCAAGAAATTCCTTTGACGGTAGCAAGTAGATTACAAAGATGGGCGTATTTTCTATCGAGATTTACATACACCATAGAGTACGTTACATCGCAGGAAAATAGAAACTGTGATGCACTGTCGAGACTTCCGATTAACGATAGCATTCAGATATTTGATAATGAATTTACAATGATAAATTATGTTTCAGAAGCTTTAGATACATTAAACGCGGAAAAAATTGCAAAAGAAACAAAGAAGGATAAGCTATTGAGTAACGTTATTAAGTATATAAGCGGTACATGGCCAGCGGTAAGCGAGATGAATGAGGATGAGAATAAATTCTATGCGAAACGGGATGAATTGAATGTCGAAAAAGAGTGCTTACTGTGGGGATATCGCATAGTGGTACCAGAAGCAGTAAAACCCAGTGTTCTAAGTGAATTGCACGCGTCACATTTTGGGGTGGTAAAAATGAAAATGTTGGCAAGAAACTATGTGTGGTGGCCAAACATTGATAAAGACATTGAGAATGTAGCAACGGCATGTAAAGTGTGCGTGCAAGAGAGAAAGAAACCGCCTAATGTTCCGCTAACGCCATGGCCGTATCCCGATAAGTGCTGGAGTAGGATACATACTGATTTCCTAGGTCCTGTTCATGGACATATGTTCATGGTAGTAATAGATGCGTATTCAAAATGGCCAGAAGTTATCGATATGAACAAATGCACCACGGCAGGGAGGGTCATTGAGGAGTTTAAGAAAATTATAGTTAGGTACGGATTACCGAAGCATGTAGTAACTGATAACGGCACACAATTCACGAGTAACGAATTTCGAGAATTTTGTAAAGCGAACGGTATCAAGCAGAGTTTCACAGCACCGCATCATCCAGCAACAAATGGTGCAGCTGAAAACTTTGTCGGTACTTTCAAAGATAAAGTCAATAAAATAATGCTAGGCGGGAAATCATTAGAATATGCAGTTAATCTATTTTTGTTTGACTATAGATCCATTGAGCATTGCACTACAGGCAGATCACCGGCGTTCATGATGTTTAAACGAGAAATAAGAACGCGCTTTGAGTTAATGAAACCGAGTGTAATCGATGATGTAGAGAAACAACAGAGAGCGCAAATCATAAGTAGACGCGGTAATCGAAATGTTGAGTTCCAAACAGGTGACATGGTAATGGTTGAGGATTTTGGTGTCAGAAGTAAAAAACGGGTCGTAGGCACGATCGAAGAAAAAGTATCACCGGTAACGTTTAGGGTGAAGGTTGCACCTGATAAGCTATGGAAACGACATGTCGATCAAATCATTAGATACACACCGACGGTGGCCGATAACGATAAAGGTACAGCGGTACCAGCAAGCGAATCTCGAGTGAAGCTACGCCGCTCGGAAAGAACAAGTAAAGGGGGCGAGTTGTAATGTATTAGGATACGGTACTGGGAGCGAGCAGCGGCGCGACGGCACGAGTGGAAATGACTGATCCGCACTCGATATAGAAGTAAGTCAGTCGAGCGTGGCGAGCGTCACGGACGCACGCGGGTACATACTTATATCTGTATAACTGTTACTCAGCATTAAAATATCTTACGGTGATTGCGAAGCGGAATTGGTCATCAATTGTTAATGAGCCACCTCACCCGATACACCACAGTCACAAAAGGCATAAATTCTGCGATACAATTGCAAAATTATTTGTCTCAAATTCTTTTTTACCATTATTTTTACAATAATAGATCAAACAAAAATTATTTCAATGGCTCAATCAATAATATATTAAAATTCGATAATGTAATAAAATTCTCGGGTAACATCAATGTATATGTAAAGCGTTTGCATAAAAATATACTTTTTCTTGAGCCTACAGATAAGCTTATAGATGAGCTGAAATATATGTTTTATATTGAGGAGATTAAATGCTTGGTCACGGCATTTCCCCAGTAGGATCTTCATATATATTATAATGCTACTATTATTACAATTTAATGTATTTATTCATTAGTTAATAATTCATTATATATAAATTTTTTAGGAAAATTGATCGAAATTCAATCCAAGAATTTTGCAATATAGAAATGTCTCACTATGAGAAGATATCTTCGATACGAAATGAGTTAGACAGATATATACAGAAACCTGAAAGAGAACAGCTTTTGGAAGAAACATGTACTTTCATAGCACAACGTATTCAACCTCGAATAGATGTATGTTACACGAATGTAAGTGCATCATTGGATACAATCGCACAAGAGGTACTGACTTGTCTCAGAGTGAAGCATCCGAACCATTCGATATTCTCCACGTCAGAAGAAACTTTTTCCTATTGGAAAAGCAACAATATCGAAGATAATCATTGGAACGAAACAGAAAGTACGCAGATTATGGATACACTTAAGAAATATATATTTGGTACCATAAACTTTTGACCATGTAGCTACTCACGTAATGTAGACATCAAATGTTTGTGTATAAATTATGTAAGTTATAGATTATAATACATATATAATTATGGGCTATATATATGTATATGTTATATATTGTTCTTAATATACTCTCGCTTAAATTAATTTATTCTGTATTGCACCTGGCACAGATTTTACAAAGTAAACATGGTCAAGCTATCATTATATTTGCAATATTTCATAGCGTGGCTAGAAGACTTGGTCTACGTTGCGATATAATACTTATTTGGCCTCGCTATTGTATATTTTGGAGACCGAAATTGTAAGTATAGATACATTAGATTCGACATTATCATCATTTTTCGGTAATCTTTCTTTTCTTCTTATACGCATACATATATAATTTTTATTATAAATATTTTTATAAGGATTAAAATAATATTTTAACTGTTTACAGCGTCACAAGTAGTTTAAAAAATGCACAATACTTTCACATAAAAAACGAGAATTTCCCGAATTGTCTTTTTTATCATATATCAGTGTACAGGATGCAAACAAATTGCTTTCGCGACCTCGCAATAACAACTAAAAAGGTTGAAAATTATTTATTTATTATTTATATTAATTTTAAGTTAATAATATACTTGTAAATTTACAAAGAATCAATAAATTACAATAAATATGTATACGATGAAGAGAAATGTACTGTCTCTCATTTTTTTATTTATATAATAAGATCTTTGTTTACATTTAATCTTTGTTCATGTTTAATTTGCTTTTTTAGATGTTGTTGATATTAAAAAATTTCGTTGAAAAGTTTATAATGAATCATGAAATAACAGATTTGGGATTAGTCAAAGTAAAATGTATAATTTAAACAGAAAACGGATCATGAATTGTATTATATAATATATATACAATTGTAAAAATATATTGAACTTTGTGATGCTTTTAGATAACAATTATGTATAATTTACAATTTTTTATAAATTAACGTGTTTAAGTGTTTAGTGAGACATTTATTCACTATATGTATATAGAAAGAAAAGAAATGTAGAATCTCTCATTTTTAAATTTATAATTAGATCTTTGTTTACATGTCGTCTTTATTCATGTTTAATTAATTTTTTAGATGTTGATGTTAACAAAAAATACTGTTATAGATTTTATAACGGAACACAATAAAAACTTTGCGATTACACCAAATTGATTGTAATAAGTAAAGAACATACGCGCACTAACAATCGCATATTAGTATATAATATATATACAATTGTAAAAATATTGAACTTTGTGAGATTCTTTTGGATAATAATTCTTTTAGATAACAATATGTATAATATACAATTTTTTATCATTTAACGTGGTTAAGTGTTTATTGAGACATTTATTCACAAAAAATCAATTAAAGTACAAATTTTACAGTTTGTGTCTTATATTTAGTTTTAAATAGTAGAACAAATAAATAAAAACGGAAAATATGCCGTAGTTGCATGGACCAACATAATAAACAGATGTTATATTGACATATAAATATATACATGTATAAGTTCGACTTTTGTAGATAAATACTATGCCCTATTTTTGTATGCAATGTCGATTGAGAATCAACGACGAATAAAATATATTTATTATTCTCTGCTATATTTATTGTATTAATTAATATAAACAATAAAATAAGAAAAATTGTGATTGTAAGAATTTGAATTAGTGCAGTAGAATATATAAATTTAAAAATTTAGATAAATTAATTAATTTATGAACTTTTTTAAATACTTTAAGTATATGCAAAAGATAACATAATTAAAATTTACCATTTATTAATATATATTATTTTGAAACTTGTATAATCGATAGTGTTGCATATGTATAAGTAAAAACACGTATGTTAATAAAAGGCAATGATTTTTATATTTTTAAATATACATAATTCTTTTGTATTGAAGGAAACGAGAAAAGCTTATAAATGATATTAGATTTTGTATGATATTAGTATAATTGCAGATTTATTGTAAATTCATGCAATTCTAAGATTGCTGTGCAACAATACGTTAAATTTTGTATTTTGAACAAAAAATAAACGCCACGCGTTAGGTAAAAGTATTTTTTCATTTTTGTTTTAAACTCATATTATTTGCGATCCATATTTATCTCGTATCCATGATTTTCACAAAATTATTACAACTCCAAATTAAAATAAACAGTCGACACAATGCACAGCACTGCATTTGTAAAGTGTAAAAATAAATATATGAAAATGAGTAAAATTTAATAAAATAATTAATAATTTGAAATAATATTATTTTAATTAAACTTAAATAATACATAATATAAATACATGGAAATTTAAAATAATTGACATATTTGAAAAAAAATTATTTTAATTAAGCTTAAATAATAAAAAAAAAAATAAATAAATAAATAGTGATAATAAAATAAATAATAAATAAATTATTTACCACGTTCTATCTTTTAAGCGCATAAGAAAAACTGGTAAATTTGCTAGATCTAAATTACATTTTCTGCGCATGTCGTAACAAATCCTTATACCTGTATCTTAGTGAAAACAAACAATAAGGCTTTAAAATTTGAGGTCAAATTTTATAATAAAGAACAGAACGTCTACAGTGTGGAAAACGTCTCTCGTGTACATCAAACACACATCTGTGCTCTTCGTAATCGGCAGACGCATTTCTTGTACTGCGAAAAGCAAGGAATTACGCGAATAGTTTATTGCAATCACTTTAATTTACATTCCTTTTTTGTGTTTTGTTTCTCATAATGTCTGATTATAAGATAACGTGCTTACCAGAGGAGATAATAACCATCATTCTCGGCTGTAATGTTATCACTATGGAGGATATCATCAACTTTCGATGCGTGTGCCAGCAATTTCGTTATGCAGCAGCCACATATAACAAGTTCTTGGAAAAAAAGTTATTTCAGAGGTAATTCTTGTGATTTGTAAATCTTTTTGTTATTTTGTCTCATTAACGCCTGTCGCACAATGTATATCACTTCTGCGAAGAACGTATATTATAAATATATAATAAATACAAAATATTAGAAAAATTAGGTATGTTGCATTTATGTTGCATATTAAATTATTCGCTTTCATTTTTTTTATTGCTCAATAATTTTGGCAAACTCTACCGTTATATATATACGTATATATTATATTATACATGTACATATATATATATAGAATGTAAACGTTAAATATAATATACTGATAAGAATTCTTAAGTTTCGGCTGTCATAAATTAAAAGACCAAATATTTTTCAACCGACATTTGTGTCAATTGATGTTTATTTAATTAATCACACAATGTTTTGACCACGGTGTTTCGACCATATAATTTTGGTCCTTCGCACACTTAACAGTAACATTTGAAAAGGCCAAAAATTATATGAAACGTTGTGTGATTAATTAAATAAATATTAATTATCTATATATATATCGGCCGAAGAATATTCAGTCATTAAATAATTTTTTTTAAATTTAATTATTAAAAATACAACAAAAAATAACTTTGTTTATTTATTATAATGTGTATTCTTCAATATATTTAATTGCATTTTTAAATATAAAAATTATATATATATATGATATATATTCGTGATAGAAACAAACAGATTTGATATTTTTCTATCGGTTCTTTTTTATAAATAGCATTGAAATCACAATAAAATCTTTATAAAAGTAAAAAGCATGCCAAGTGACATATATAAGTACAGTCGACATTGTTTGTAAATATGCTTTCGAAAAAATTGTTCTATAAAATATTAAAAAAAAACTTAATCTATACATACATACGCACATTAATGTTTATTAATTGATATACAATACACTTATAGAATTATGCAATATACATATTGGAATCAAAATTTGAAAAGTATAAATTAAATTACAAATTAAAATTGACTATTATATATTTTCTTTTTCTAATTAAAATATAAAAAGAAGTGTCATATATATACTCATGCTTTGAATTGTACACTTTAAAAAATTTATTAATTTGAAAAATGACTTGTGCAATCACATTGTTTACTATCATCAAAGTTTGCTGTGTGTTATCTAAATAAAATTAAATAGAAGAACTGTAGCATCATCTTATCTACATATAGATAATAAAAATATGTATTATCTTTACATCTGCATCTCACAAATAAATAAAAAAAAATACTACTTTCACTATATTATTTATCTAAAATAATATTCAGATAATTTTGGTTTAAAATCATAGCACACATAAAAATACTTAAATCAGACAGTAAAGCGATAAAAATTTATAAATAAAAATATGTATACATATATTGTTGTTTCTTTTTAATAATTTATATTTCTTGTATAACTGTGTTTACATAAGCAGTCTTAAATATTATTATCTAAACAATTATTTAAATAAATTGTCATATAATTATATCTTTTATCTAGATACACTTAAAACAAAATCATTTTTATCCTATCTAAGATTAATTTACATACTTTTATCTCATCTTTATCCAGCTAATTTTAAATTAATCGTGACACAACACTAAGTATCATTATCAAAACTTTATTACAATATTTTATGGTCGTATTTTAGATGGCCCTATGCAAAGAGAAGATATGAAAGTCTTACGGAAAAAGAAAAAGAAGAAAACCTAAACTTTGTTATAGTAGGCATAAATTCTGCGACACAATTGCGAAATTATTTGTCTCTAATTCTTTTTTACGATTATTTTTACAATAATAAATCAAACAAAAATTATTTCAATGGCTCAATCAATAATATAATTAAATTCGATAATGTAATAAAATTATCGAGTAAAATCAATGAACATGTAAAGCATAAAAATATACTTTTACTTGAGCCTAGAAATAAGCTTATAAATGAGCTGCAATATATGTTTTATATTGAGGAGATTAAATGCTTGTTAACACCATTTCAAAAGTAGGATCTTCATATATATTATAATGCTACTATTATTACAATTTAATGTATTTATTCATTAGTTAATAATTCGATATATATAAATTTTTTAGAGGAATTGATCGCAAATCAATCGAAAGATATTGCAATATAGAAATGTCTCACTATGAAAAGCTATCCTCGATACGAAATGAGTTGGACAGATATAGAAAAAAACTAGAAAAAGAACAACTTTTGGAAGAAACGTGTACTTTCATGTCAAAATATATTCAAGTTCGAGAAGATGTATGTTACACAAATGTAAGTGCATCATTGGATACAATCGCACAAGAAGTACGGAATCGTCTCAGAAACAAGCATCTGAACCATTCGATATTCTCCATGTCTGATGAAACTTTTTCTTATTGGAACACCAACAATATCAAAGATAATCATTGGGATGAAACAGAAAGTACGCAGATTATGGATACAATCCAGGAATATATATTTAGCATCTTGAACTTTCGAGCATGTGCCTGCCCATTTCCACCCAAAGATATCAAATGCATTTGTATAGATTATGTAAGTTATTAGAGATTATAATATATATATTTATGGGCCATATATGTATACGTTATATGTTGTTTTTAATATTGTCTCGCTTTGATTAATTTATTCTGTATTATACCTGGCACAGGTTTTACAAAGTAAATCTGGTAAAGATATCATTGTATATACAATATTTCATAGCGTGGCAAGAAGACTTGGTCTACGTTGCGATGTACTAGATATTAAAAATGAATTCTTTATATTTTGGAAACCAGAATTGTAAGTTTAAATATATGTTAGAATCGACATTATCATTATTTCACGATAATCTTTCTTTTTTTATTATACGCATACATATATAATTTTTTTTAAATTTTCATATGATTAAGGTAATATTTTAATTGTTTACAGCGTCACGAATAATTTAGAAAATGCAAGATGTTTTTACATAAAACCCGGGTATTTCCCGAATTGTCTTCGTGATTTTCTACCAAATTACAAGTCTTGTGAAACAAATAATGACGTCATCAAAATAGAAACTAAAAAGGTTGAAACTTATTTATTACATCTATTAATTTTAAGTTATTAATATACTTGTAAATTTACTAAGAATCAATATATTAGACTAAATATGTATAGGAAGTAGAGAAATGTGCAATCTCTCATTTTTTAATTTATAATTAGATTTTTGTTTACATGTCGTTTTTATATTCATGTTTAATTAATTTTTTCAGATGTTGGAGTCCATAACAGATATAGTTAGACAATTTATAACGCAACATATAATAAATGCTTTGCAATTAATCAAAATTAAATGCATTATCCAAAAACCTTCAATATGATTAAAATGTATTGCAATCATATTATGATGATAGGTATTATGAGCGCAAGTTATATACATATGATGCAAAATGTGAGTAATTATATTAATTTGAGCATATTCATGTTTACTCATAATGACATTTTTTGCAAACAGTTTCAAGATATCATAATATGTCCGTGTTTTGAGTAGCATATGAGCCTGCATCTGTGTCTATTTTTGTCATCATGTTTTAAGAAATATGAGTACAATATGAGTAAAGTACATACGCGCACTAACAATCGCATATTAGTATATAATATATACATTTGTAAACATATTGAACATTGTGAGATTCTTTTATATAACAATATGTATAATTTACAATTTTTTATAATTTAACGTGGTTAAGTGTTTATTGAGACATTTATTCACAACAAAATCAATTAAAGTACAAATTTTACAGTTTGTGTCTTATATTTCATATCAAATAGTAGAACAATTAAATAAAAACGTAAAACGTATGTCGTAGTTACATAGACCAACATAATAGACAGATGTTACATTGACATATACATGTATATACATATATATTTTCAATAATTTTGTAGATAAATACTATGCCCTATTTTTGTATGCAATGTCAATTGAGAATCAACGACGAATGAAATATATTTATTATTCTCTGCTATATTTATTGTACTTATTAATATGAACAATAAAATAAGAAAAATTGTGATTGCAAGAATTTAAATTAGTGCAGTAGAATTTATATATTTAAAAATTTATAAAAATTAATTAACTTATGAACTTCTTCTTAATACTTTAAGTATATGCAAAATATGACATAATTAAACTTTACCATTTATTAATATCTATTATTTTGAAACTTGTATAATCGATAGTGTTGCATATGTATAAGTAAAAACACGTATGTTAATAAAAGGCAATGATTTTTATATTTTGAAATATATATAATACTTTTGTGTTGAAGGAGACAATAAAAACGTATTAATGATATTAGATTTTGTATGACATATTGTATGATAATTGCAGATTTTAAAAATTCGTGCAAGATTCAAGCAAGACTTTAAAATTTGACTAATTCCAACAACTTATATATTCCTTTTATGTAGAGGATCTCTTCAAATGGATGAGGCATTATTTTAAGAAATATAACGAACTACGTTAAATATTCATTAAAATATATTAAAATGTGGTAATTGTACAAAAACTTATACCAAAATTTTTTATATATCTGAATATATAAAAAACACATAATTGAGAAACACATGCTTAGTGATGAGACAGCAAATGTACTCCGCATTTGGGCACAGAACACATTTAATGTCATTAAAAAGTAACACTTTAATTTCCGTTTCTTTTAAACTTCTGTTAGGACACTCATCTTGTACTGTATTTTTCAAAAATAAATTTATTAATTTTACAAATATGTTTCTTCAGTAATCGAGCGATTTAAACAATATATAATCCTCTATATCACGTTATATAATAGTTTACACCCCGTATATACGCGCGAGTAAACTACATAAAATTTTCGAAATTCTTAAAATTTGTACATTATTTATTAAAAAGAACGAAAGATAGTGAGAGAGAAAGAAAGAGTGAAATATATTTCATATTATAAATAATGTCGTAACATTACTAATAATTCATATAAATATTCGTGTTTATATATTGAAATAAATTTGAACAAATTTAATTAAAATAAAATTTCGACGGCAATTGGAGCCTGTGCGGATGACATGCACAAATTAATAAATTAAAATGAGATCTCAAATCAAACTCATTTATTAAATTCTAAACGTTTCGACCCACTTCGGGTCTTCTTCAGTAGAATCCGCAAATAAATTAAATATCATTCTCCTCCCTATTCAAACCGTCCGGCCGTCGGAGTGTCTCCCTAACGGTGACCATCGTCAGGAAGGAAGCAGAGCAGTGACTCCCTTACTAACACCCGACAGCAAAAACAGAGAGAAGACGATAGGTTTGTTCGCGTCGCATGCTCCAACTTGCTCCTTTTTATTTCAATGCGCTCGTATTGGTCTAATTCGAGGTGCGCACCAATACGAGCGCATTGGAGTAAGAAGGAGCATGTTGGGGCATGCGACGCGAACAAACCTGATGTTACACGTGACACATCACTCTAACGACTTCTACTGAAGAAGACCCGAAGTGGGTCGAAACGTTTAGAATTTAATAAATGAGTTTGATTTGAGATCTCATTTTAATTTATTAATTTGTGCATGTCATCCGCACAGGCTCCGATTGCCGTCGAGATTTTATTTTTATTGTAACACAATAATTCGAGCCGAGATTATCAGTTTTTTTATATTAAATTTAATTAAACTAAAATTAAAAATCTGAACATTAAATTAAATGTCTGCGCTGTATTTTTTAAATTTTTAAATAATATAAATTAATTCTTTGATTTTATTATGCGGCGCATTTATCATGATGTGAATTGAAATATTTTAACTAATTTCGTTAGACAATCAAAAGAAGAACATAAATTTAATGGAATAAAAATCATAACAAAGTTTAACATAACTATTAACGAAGAATGTTTTCATCGTATCAATTATGCAGAAGATCTCTTCAATGGATGTGGCATTATTTTAGAAAGTATAACAAACAACGTGGAGCATGCGATATCTGTGATAAAAATTTCATCCTATTATCTATCGATACATCTGTGATATATCATGTAAGAATAAAGCATAAAGAAATTTATACATAATGTTTCAAGTGTGCGGCCTTCTTATTCTATATCAGAAAATATATTAAAATCATATAATTGTACAAAGACTTATACCAAATTCTTATATATATCTGAAAATATAAAAAAACGTAATTGAAACACACATGCTTAGAACAGCAAATATACTCCACACTTGGATATAAAAGACATTTAAGTTCATTCTGAAAAGCAAGATTTGCGACAAATTTAATAAGATAAATAATTTTATTTTAAATTAATGATATTTATTTCAATTTCATAATATCTCTGCACCTCTCCAAGAGCTACCAAAAGAATAAGTGAAAAATCGATAAATATAAATATTATTATTTAGTTTTTTTTTTATGATTAATATAAACTTTTGAAAAATAAATGAACGAATATACTTAATGAATAAGAAAGTTAGTCTCGAAATAAACAAGGGTATGCGAGCCGAACGCGAAAGGTTTGTGTTTTAGATAATAAAAATTAATTTTTCCCCTATGTCTTATAATTGTGCACGAAGGCACGAAATTGCTTGGCATAGTGCTAACAATAAGACTATTTAGGAATAAATCTCAACTTGGTTCTCAATTTTAGAATCTCTATTTTAATTCCTAAGTTTCCGATTAAGCAACTTCTGGACCGATATATTTTGCTTTTCTACATCTTTGTAGGGGGTTATCAGAGAGAAACATAAGAATTAAAATCTCGAATTGAGATTTATTCACAAACATCCGCGTTGAGTTCGCATAGTCTGTACGATTATTCTGACGTATGGTAATTAAATCGATAATTAGTTTTGCATTAATCTTTTCAAGAAAAATTGAATAATGTAAAATAGATATTTTCTATAGTCAAAGAGTGCATGATATATTATCTTCCTGTCACTTATTCTTTAATTGCATTTGCTAATCTTTACAATCTCCCTTTCGGAGAATCGAGGATAAATACGCTTGTTGTTTTTTCTCTTTATAGTAAATTGAAGAGAGATTCCGGACCGCATTTCGAGAACAGTATATCCGATACTGACAGGCTTTTTTTACAGAAGGACGAAGAGGTAGAAACGATATTATTAGTTTATTTAATTAAAATATATAATTATTTGTATAATTAATTATACAGGATATTAAAAAATTAGACCGATAAATCGAAAAAAAGACTTCAAAATTTTTGGTTAATACTATTTTTCTCTACGATATGTTTATTTATACTGAGTTTTATATTTATAATGAAAAAATTGTTGACTTGACTAAACCGTTCAACTAAAAATTTTGTTAATTAAACATATTCAAATGAAATGTAACATTAAATATAAAAAACGTGTATTTGATTTAAATATTAATATATGTTCAACAAATGCATAAAAATAATTCTCTCTTTTTACAGTAAATAGTCAAAAATTCCTCCAATAACTTTATTACAGATGATAAACTAAAAAGTCACAAACTCGTATTTCATATGTAGTACCTATTAAAATTAAACATTATAGAGAAAATTAGTATTAATAAAAAATGTTAATTTTGAAGTCTTCTTTCTCCATGTGTCGATATAAGTTTTTAATATCCTGTACAAATAGAAAATAATTTTCAAAATTTCTCATTCATACACTAGAAAGAAATTTATTAATTTGACTAAACCTTTCAACTAAATTACTATTTTGTTAATTGAACATATATTAGTATTTAAATAAAATTTACGTTTTGTTAGATTTATATCAATGTTATATTTATTTTAAATATGTCTATGTGGTCAATTAACAAAATAATATTTTGTTGAAAGATTTAGTCAAGTTAACCAATTTTTTCAGTGAACAATTAAAGATAATATATTTCCAATTCAGGGTTGAGTAATAATAAGTTAAAAGTTTAAAAAAAAGTTAAATAGTTAATAACTTTAAACATAGCTTAGTTAATGTAAAATGTATTAATTTTTAACTTCAACTAATTATTTTTGACCTTAAACTTATTAACTTTTTTCCCAAGTTAATTTTTTAATCTCTGAATATCATTATTGGTTTTTGTAAGTTATAAATATATTTTTAAATTAAAGTATCATTAATTTTTGTTCATTTGTCATCAATTATTATATAATTACAAGAAAAATATATTTCTATATCAAAATCAAAATTTCTTTATTTGTTATTATAAATTTTAAAAATATTAACAAACAAAATTCTAATTTAATATAAATAATGTTTTGAAAAACTAACTTTTGATTTAATTTCAGTTAATTTAATTTTAACTTCACTCTAACTGACAATGAGTTAATTTTTTCTTCAGGCAACTTAATTAAATTTATTTTATAAGCAACTAACTTTAAATTAACTTAGTTTTAAAAAATCATGAATTTACCAGACCCTGATATAATTTAATAATAATATATAATAAAAAAAGAACATTTTCAAGTATACGCAAAATTAATAAAAGCCACACTAAAAGAAATGTGTTAACTTGACTATAAACCTTTCAACTAAATATATATTATGTTGTTAATTGAACATATATAAATATTTAAATTAAATATAATATATTGTATTAAGTCTAACACGAAATACATATTTGACTTAAATACTAATATATGTTTTGTTATAGATTTAATATCTTATATTTAATTTAAATATTTTTATATGTTCAATTAACAAAATAATACTTAGTTGAAAGGTTTAGTCAAGTTAATAAATTTTTTTCACAGTGCAACTTATTTTTAAAATTCCTATTTAATTTGAACGTTGCGATCCTTTCCATTTGGAAATTACCCAACCTTGTTCCAATTTAATTTTGACAAAAATGATTTTCTTAAATATCAATCGCACTGTATCAACTAACGATTCGCGATTCGCAGATACGAAGGATACAAGACATTCTGGGGGGGGGTGGGGGGGGCGCAGATGCAAGAGAAGTTTAAAGCGACCGGTCAAGTCGGCGGTGGGTTTGAGAGGATTGAGAGGTCGAGTCGGCAGCCTCGGCAACGATTTAGATTTCGTGGACGTCGAGAAGAAGCGGAACAGTATTATAGACGTTTGAAGAGCGTAGACTATTTATCATACTCTCGGGATATATTTAAAATATAGTATCCAAAGTTTATAGCCCACCCGAGAGATCTGTACATATTTCGTTCAATTCCTGACAAGTTTTCTGATATATATGTTGCGCGAAACGTAATAAAAAAATACTAAAGATTTTATAAAGCTTTTCGAGATTATATGTCAGTACGGAGACCCGGTAAAAATTTTTTATATATAATTATATATAAATAATTGTATAATTATACATATAATCGTAAAATTATATATGAAATATGTTCATTTTTATACATAATTATATAAATTTATATATATAAATTATATATGAAACATATATATTTAAATAAATATATATGGAAAAAAAAAATATATATATATATATATAAATATAAATTTATATAAATACATATAAGAAGCACTTTTATCTAATTATGTATGGATATATTTCATATGTAATTTTGCGATTATGTGTATAATTTTAAATATTTTTATATATAATTTTATACTGTTATATATAAAGAATTTTTTACCGGGGATTTACATTCGAAATTACGCTTTCTAAATTTTTTAATTATTAAATTTATCTTTATTCGATTATTTTAGGATCAACTTAAATTGATGCGATATAAATATATTTATCTTCAAAGTGATAAATATAAGGCCAACTTATCCAGCTGAATATTCGAGATGTTCAGTCAACTACCATTTATTACATGTATAAATTATAAAACTACAGTCATTATATTAAAACTAACGCAAATTACAATCATTCTATAAACGTTTCGACCGCACGCGGTCTTCTTCAGTATAATTATTGAAATATAAATTCTTACAATTCACATAATATCGAAATTTAATTATAGTTATTCAGAATCAAGAGTTTTTGAGCAATTAACGCGTGTTTCAATCCGTCCTGTCCAACAATGTTCGCCTCAATATGATCCCTGATTTTGTTCAGATCTCGGATAGTTTCATCGTTAATATGCGAGAAATTAACCCGTTCCGTAGGCGCTATCATCGTTCTTCTTGACAATTTTGCTACTTATTAACAGTTATTAAGGATGACACATAACAAACCAACAATACAGAAAGACAGCTCATTTTAAACTCTCAGTCAGAGTTTAAAATGAGCTGTCTTTCTGTATTGTTGGTTTGTTATGTGTCATCCTTAATAACTGTTAATAAGTAGCAAAATTGTCAAGAAGAACGATGATAGCGCCTACGGAACGGGTTAATTTCTCGCATATTAACGATGAAACTATCCGAGATCTGAACAAAATCAGGGATCATATTGAGGCGAACATTGTTGGACAGGACGGATTGAAACACGCGTTAATTGCTCAAAAACTCTTGATTCTGAATAACTATAATTAAATTTCGATATTATGTGAATTGTAAGAATTTATATTTCAATAATTATACTGAAGAAGACCGCGTGCGGTCGAAACGTTTATAGAATGATTGTAATTTGCGTTAGTTTTAATATAATGACTGTAGTTTTATAATTTATACATGTAATAAATGGTAGTTGACTGAACATCTCGAATATTCAGCTCGATAAGTTGGCCTTATATTTATCACTTTGTTTTCAATATACGAGCGACAATTGTATTAATTTATATTTATCTTCGCTTATATATTAATATTTATTATTATTAAGATAATTATGCGCACGTGTTCTCTTTCTCGATCACATTATTTATATTGATATTATCTATATCGAAAGAAAAGACAAATTAGAGCTGCCAAAGATTAAATGCGAATATCTGTTCGTCAGATATTCAATCCAGTCGAACAATTGTACAGATCGACTACACATGATACGTAAAAAAAGTCAAAGTGTATTTTGTACTTACCACACATAGACAATTTATACAAATAGCAGACAAATGCGTAATCGTACGAAATTTTATCAATATATATATATATATATATATATATATATATATTTTGTATATGTATATATACATCGAATGCTCGTTGCAAAAGAAATGTGTAATTAATCGCATCATTAATAATCAAACATTCTAAACTATAGATAAAAAGAATATATAGACTTTGTAATAATAATAATAATAATAATAATAATAAACGTGCCGTATATAATGATGCGGTGAAAACAACTTTAATTAATATTTGCGTCAAACCCCCTTGTTAATTATTTTTATTTCATTCTATTCTACTCTTCCTTTATTGATTATCTAATAAAATTAATTAAAGAAACACTTCTATTTTATATTGCGATAAATGCGTAATAAAATCAAAGAATAAAATTAATTTTTAAAATATTAATGCAACACAAATATTTAATATTAGTTTTGTAATTTTAACTGAGTTGACTTAATTAAACTTGTGAAATTTAATATTTAACTATAAAAATTTTCTTAAAAATTAATTAAATATTACATTTATTTTAAATAGAAAATTAAACAACTAAATATTCAATTAAGTTTGAACAAGTTTAATTAAATTAATAAAATCAAAATTAAACAAATAAATATTAAATTAAGTACTTGTGCTCAATAAAGAAAAAATTACAAACTAGTAATAAAAAAAGAATAGCCATTTTGAATTCAATTGTATTTAATATTTCAATTCAATTCAATTCTTTATTCGTCCCCTAAGGGATTGAAGGCGCTTTTGAAGGAGCGTTCCCCAACCTTACAAACTCTTACAATTTTACTTATATCTACTCTTATCTCTACTCTTACATCTAATTTACAAATAACTTAATTCTACCTTAACCTACTTATCTACTACTTTAGAGAGAGAAAGAGCCGTCCCTACCTATCGCTTCGCTTCGGCTTCCGATTCCCCATACATTCTCCACCACCTCATTCATACCTCACTCATTCTCCTCCTCATACTTCCTTCCTCCTTTTCCCCTCCCTCCCTCCTTTCTTCCGTTCTCCACTCTTCCCTCTTTTTCTCTATTTCTCTCATCCATCCTTCCCCTTCTCCTCCTTCCTGCAATATTCCCTTCATTCTTTCCCACCAGTTTCCCTTCTCCCCTTCTCCCCCACATTCTCCTATCACATGCTCCTATGTTTCATCTTCTATCCCGCATAACCTACATCTTCTTTTCCCCTCTTCTTCCCAGTATCTCGCCCCTCTCATCTCATTGTTCATTCTGAACCTAACTATCCTTCTCCATCTACTTTCCCCCCATCCCTTTTTCAGGTATTCCGGTAAACCCTCCTCCTTCCATTCCCCATACCATCTATTATATCTCGACTCTCTTATCCTCTCCCATCTTTCCTCCTTCTGCCTTTCCCTGTCTTTCTGTTCCCACCCCTCATATACTTCCTCTCCCCTTCCCCTTTTTTCCTCCATCTCTTTCCCTTCTATTCCTCTTTCTTCCCAGAATCTCCCCCTCTCTTCCTCCCACATCGTTCTTTCCTTTCCTCCCCTTATCCTCTCTTTCATATCCTCAAAACATTTCCTCGCTAAACTTCCTCCCCTTCCTTCCTCCAACTTCCTCTCATACCCTACCGCCCTCCTTCCTGCCCTTATCCTAAATTTGTCTTTTCCTATCTCCTCTCTTACCATATACCCCGGCGTGCACCAGTCTACTCCTAACGTCTACCTAATCCATCGTTCCTGCATTGCCTCCACCTCTCTCCTCTCCTTCCATCCCCATATTTCCGCCCCATATTCCAACACCGTCCCCACCAACCTTTCCATTAGCCATACTCTTTTCATCCAGTCTCCTGCAAACCTTCTCTTTCCCATTCCCCACACCTGTCTTATCACCGCTCCTGCTTTCCTAACTCTGTTCTTTACCTGCGCCTCCTGCCCCCCGTTCCTCTGTAGCTTATACCCTAAATATGTGAATTCTTTCACTTCCTCTAACCTTTTTCCTTTCCATCTCTACTCCACTCTCTTCATTCTTCCTCCTCCCTTTTTAAACCTCATTACCTTTGTCTTATCCACATTCACCTCTAACCTTTTCTTGTCCATATAACTTTTCATTTTCCCCAACATATGTATCATCCCTTCCTCATCCTCCGCCAACAGTACCATGTCATCTGCGTACGCCAAACAATGCACCTTTTCCCCTCCCAGTTTCACCCCCCCCCCCAACCTCCTTTTCTTAGCACTTCCTCTATATCCGCTATCAGCAAACTGAATAAGTGCGGACTCATTGGGCAACCTTGCCTCACCCCCCTTGCCGTCCAAAAATTTTCTCCCTCCTCCTTCCCCACTCTTACCTTACTCCTCGTTTCCCTGTACACCTCTTCTATCCTACTCCTTAATCCCTCCCTCACTCCCCTCCTCTTCATTGCCTCCATTAACACCTCCCTATCTACCGAATCAAACGCCGCCTTCAGGTCCATAAATGCCGCGACTACCTTTCCCCCCTTCTTGTTTACCCTCTTATTCACCAGATAGTTCAACACATAGATACTATCCATCACCCCCATTCCCTTCCTAAAACCTGTCTGACTCTCCGGTATCATATTCTTCCCCTCCATTTCTTCCTTTAACCTTTCAGTTAGAATCCCCACGTATATCTTGTATAGCGTTGGCATCAATGTTACTCCTCTATAGTTTTCCACTTTATTCCCCGTTCCCTTTTTCAACAGTGGCACTATTATCCCTTCTTTCCACCTCTCCGGCCATCATTCTCCTCTCCATACTCTGTTGCACATTCCCCATACCCACTCTTCTACCCTCTCCCCTCCATATTTCCATACCTCACTCGGTATCCCATCCTCCCCCGCTGCTTTTCCTTTCTTCAGTTTTCCCAGCATCCTCTTCACTTCCTCCCTGCTTATCTCCTGCTCCTCATCCCTCTCCCTTTTTTCTTTTCCTCCTCTTACCACTTTTACCTCTATCCCTCCCAATAAGTCCATGAAGTATTCCTTCCATTCCTCCGCCTTTATCTCCTCATTCACCCCTTCTCTCTTTTTCCTTTCCCTGTTTATAATCTTCCATACCTCTCCTTCCGTTCTTGCCTCTATCGCCTCCTTGTACCATCTTAGCCTCTCCTCCTCCCTTTTTCCTTTACACATTAGCCTATATTCCGCCCTTACTTTTTCTATATCCTTCTCCTCCTCCTCCTTTTTTCCTCCATTCCCTTAACTTTTTCCTCACTTCTTTCCTCTTCTCCTCACATTCCTCGTCCCACCACCCTTTCCTTTTCCCTTCTCCACTCTCTTTTTCTCCTTCTCTCAATTCCTCTTCTATTCTTCCTATTTTTTCCTCTAGCTCCTCTTCAATCCCCTCCTTCCACCCCTCTCCCCACTCTATTTCCTCTCTTATTCTTTCTCCTCCCCTATTGTCCATCTCCCTCTTTTTCTTATTCCTTTTCCCTCCCCCCTTTTTCCCTTTTCAGCTCCTCCTCTTCTTTCTAGCGTTACAATCAATGGGTGATGGTCCGATTCTATGTTATCTCCCACCTCCATTCTCTTTATCCTTTCCTTTACTCTATCCTCTCCCACCACGTAATCTATTACCGATTCCCCTCTTCCTCCTGTATATGTGTACTCCCCCTTCCTAACCCCTCTTATCCCTCCGTTAAAAATTCCCTATCCCACCTCTTCCAACTCTTTTATCAACTTCTTCCCTTCCTCATTAACTTTCTTGTCCTTTGATCTTCTTTCTTCTTCCTCCTCCCCTCCTATCACCCCCCCCCCAGAGAATTATATAATTAAAAATAAAAAAGAAACATAATTGAGAAACACATGCTTAGTGAAGAAACAGCAAATATACGTCACACTTGAGCACAGAATACATTTAATGTCATTCAAAATGTAACATTTTAGTTTCCGTTTCTTTTAAACTTCTGTTAGAACACTCATCTTATATTTTATTTTTCAAAAATTAATTTATTAATTTTACAAATATGTTTCTTCAGTAATCGAGCAATTTAAACAATATATAATTCTCTATATCACGTTATATAATAGTTTACACCCCGTATATACGCGCGAGTAAACTACATAAAAGTTTCGAAATTCTTAAAATTTGTACATTATTTATTAAAAAGAAAGAAAGATAGGTAGAGAGGGAAAGAGGAAGAAAGAGTGAAATATATTTCATATTATAAATAATGTCTTAACGATACTAATAATACATATAAATATTTGTATTTATAAATTGAAATAAATTTGAACAAATTTAATTAAACTAAAATTAAAAATCTGAACATTAATTTAAATGTCTGCGCTGTATTTTTTAAATTTATAAATTTATTCTTTGATTTTATTATGCGGCGCATTTATCATGATGTGAATTGAAATATTTTAACTTATTTCGTTACACAATCAAAAGAAGAACATAAATTTAATGGAATAAAAATCATAACAAAGTTTAACATAACTATTAACGAAGAATGTTTTTATCGTATCAATTATGCAGAAGATCTCTTCAATGGATGTGGCATTATTATAGAAGGTATAACAAACAACGTGGAGCATGCGATATATCATATAAAAATAAAGCATAAAGAAATTTATACATAATGTTTCAAGTGTGCGGCCTTCTTATTCTATATCAAAAAATATATTAAAATCAGATAATTGTACAAAGACTTATACCAAATTTTTTATATATATCTGAAAATATAAAAAAACATAATTGAAACACACATGCTTAGAACAGCAAATATACTCCACAATTGGATATAAAACACATTTAAGGTCATTCTGAAACGCGAGATTTTCGACAAATTTAATAAGATAAATAATTCTTTTAAATTAATGATATTTATTTCAATTTCATAATATCTCTGCACCTCTCCAAGAGCTACCAAAAGAGTAAGTGAAACACCGATAAATATAAATATTATTTATAAAAAAACTATTAATCTCGGCTCGAATTATTGTGTTACAATAAAAATAAAATCTTGACGGCAATCGGAGCCTATGCGGATGACATGCACAAAATTAATAAATTACAATGAGATCTCAAGTCAAACTCATTTATTAAATTCTAAACGTTTCGACCCACTTCGGGTCTTCTTCAGTAGAATCCGCAAATAAATTAAATATCATTCTCCTCCCTATTCAAACCGTCCGGCCGTCGGAGTGTCTCCCTAACGGTGACCATCGTCAGGAAGGAAGCGGAGCAGTGACTCCCTTACCAACACCCGACAGCAAAAACAGAGAGAAGACGATGCTACACGTGACACATCACTCTAACGACTGTGAAGTGATCAGTCGTTAGAGTGATGTGTCACGTGTAGCATCGTCTTCTCTCTGTTTTTGCTGTCGGGTGTTGGTAAGGGAGTCACTGCTCCGCTTCCTTCCTGACGATGGTCACCGTTAGGGAGACACTCCGACGGCCGGACGGTTTGAATAGGGAGGAGAATGATATTTAATTTATTTGCGGATTCTACTGAAGAAGACCCGAAGTGGGTCGAAACGTTTAGAATTTAATAAATGAGTTTGACTTGAGATCTCATTGTAATTTATTAATTTTGTGCATGTCATCCGCATAGGCTCCGATTGCCGTCGAGATTTTATTTTTATTATAAATATTATTATTTAGTTTTTTTTTAATGATTAATATAACTTTTGAAACATAAATGAACAAATATACTTAATGAATAAGAAAGTTAGTCTCGAAATAAACAAGGGTATGCGAGCCGAAGGCGAAGGTTTGTGCGTTAGATAAGAAAAATTAGTTTTTCCCCTATGTCTTATAATTGTGCACGAAGCACGGAATTTGCATACTGCTAACAATAAGACTATTTAGGAATAAATCTCAACTTAGTTCTCAATTTTAGAATTTCTATTTTAATTCCTAAGTTCCCGATTTAGTAACTTTAGGACCGATATACTTTGCTTTTCTACAACTTTTTAGGGGGATCAGAGGGAAACATAAAAATTAAAATCTCGAACTGAGACTTATTCACAAACATCCGCGATGAAGTAGCATAATCTGTTCATTTTGAATTTGCATTTAATCCATGGAGTTTTTATATTCTTACTAGAACACAACCAGCGCGCGCTACGCGCGCGCCATTTAATTTATATTTATGTATATATATATTTATATACATATATATATATATATAATAAATTATATAATATATATAATAACTTAAATTATAAAATTTTAATTACGCCAAGTAATGTTTTTGACATAATCCAAATTTATGACTCAACTGTGTAAGTTATACATTATTTTCATTTTTAAAAGTGCAAGTAATATTTTTTTTTATATTTTATATATTATATAAAAAAAATCTTTTAAAAAGAGAAAAAGAGAGAAGTATTTTTTAATTATATATTATCTTTTTTCCTCCATTTCTATATACATTAATAATAAACTATTTTTAAAAAATTTTATTTTAAAACAATATACTAATTAAATGCTCTTTAATTCAAATAAAGTATTACACATATAAAAAGCTAATAAAAGCAGAAGTAATATTATGGTTATAAAAACTAATTTGTTTTAAAATAAAAATAATATTAAAATTTTTTATTTATTATCGATATATACAAAACAAGGATGATAACTATATATGTATATGTATATTCATATGCCAAATATTTTTTCATCTACATTTTACAAAATGATATTTTATGTATAAATTTATAAATAATTTATATCTGAGACATTTGCTCTAAAATCAAAACTAAAAGAGTTATGTGGAGTGCACGTTTAAAATGACACATCCTGTATATATATATATATATATATATTAAATTTTTAACTTCTTGAATTTGGTAATTTTAACAAAAATTAACGAGATATCAAATGTTTAATGTTTTCAATCTTTGAAATTCTGAAATAAAACTATAAATTAAAATAAGTAAAAAATTATTATAAAAAATAAAATAAAATAATATTTAAAAAATGGGTTCCTCCAGCGAAGATTTGGAAACATTACAATAAGATGTTGAAAATTTATTAAGTGATGAAGATAAATCTAAAGTCGAATCAATTGACAATGAGTAAGTAAATTACGTATTTAAAGGTTAAAAAATTTCATATGAAAATTATATATTTTTCTTAAATGTAGTTAAAGCAACAAAAATTGTGTATAATTTTATTATTTATTTAGCTAGAATGCATAATGTATTCTTGATTCGTTTTAACTACTTGAATCAATGTGGTTACACGTTCTCATGAGTAATTTTTTTATAATTTTTGACATTACTTTTTTTGCGTTCTTTAACAATTATCGTCTAACATAATTCAATTATTTATCTACGATCATAATATTAAAAATTTGTATATGTCTTTTTATTAAA
This sequence comes from Nylanderia fulva, assembly GCF_048542155.1. Taxonomy (NCBI): domain Eukaryota; kingdom Metazoa; phylum Arthropoda; class Insecta; order Hymenoptera; family Formicidae; genus Nylanderia; species Nylanderia fulva. Next base: position 93,267 of record NW_028190435.1, read on the forward strand.
ACTACATACATAAAATTGTAGCATCATCTTATAAGAACTATGTTACAGTACAGTCACAATGTCTTAATTATGGTTCCATTGTGTAAAGTCGACAGATGTTTACTATTTTAGCTGAGACTTTTATCTGTAAAGATTGCAAATAAAAATAAAAGTAAATCTCTCTTTTTCTCTTTTTTTCTTATCGAGAAATTTTGACAATGCACAGCACTGGAGTTTTAAACTGTAAAATATAAATACATGAATATTATTGGTAAATTTTAATATAATAATTGATAAGATAATTTGAAATGAAATAATTAATTAATCTTAAATAATACAAAATATAAATACATAGAAATTAGTAAAATTTGAAATAACTAATAAATTTGAAAAAAAATTTATTATTTTAATTAAGCTTATATAGAAAACAATAAATAAATAAAAAATGATAACAAAATAAATAATAAATAAATTATTTAACACGTTCTTTCAAACGCATAAAAAGAAACGGTAAATTTGCTAGTTTTAAATTACATTTTCTGCGCATGCCGTGGCAAGTCCTTATACCTATATCTTAGTGAAAACAAGCAATAATGCTTTAAAATTTAAGGTTAAATTTTATAATAAAGAACAGAACGTCTACAGTGTGGAAAACGTCTCTCGTGTACATCAAACACACATCTGTGCTCTTCGTAATCGGCAGACGCATTTCTTGTACTGCAAAAAGCAAGGAATTACGCGAATAGTTTATTGCAATCACTTTAATTTACATTCCTTTTTTGTGTTTTGTTTCTCATAATGTCTGATTATAAGATAACGTACTTACCAGACGAGATGATAAGCCACATTCTCGACGATAATGTACTCACTATTGAAGATATCATCAACTTTCGATGCGTGTGCAAGCAATTTCGTTATGCAGCCACATATGACAAGTTCTTGGAAAAAAAGTTATCTCAAAGGTAATTCTTGTGGTTTGTAAATCTTTTTGTTATTTTGTCTCATTAACGCCTGTCGCACAATGTATATCACTTCTGCGAAGCACGTATATTTTAAATATATAATAAATAAAAAATATTAAAAATATTAGGTATGTTGCATTTATGTTGCATAGTAAATTATTCGCTTTCATTTTTTTCTATTGCTCAATAATTTTGGCAAACTCTACCGTTATATATATACATATATAATATACATATACATATATATATATATATATATATATAGTATGTAAACGTTAAATATACTGATAAGAATTCATAAATAATTTTCAACTGTCAAAATTAAAAGACCAAATATTTTTCGACCGATACTTGCCAATTGATGTTTGTCTAATTAATCACACATTGTTTCGACCACGGTATTTCGACCATAATTTTGGTCCATCGCACACTTGACAGTACACTTGAGAACGACAGATATTCTATAAAACGTTGTGTGATTAATTAGATAAATATTAATTGGCCTGTATCAATCGACAAAGATTTAGTCATTAAATATTTTCTTTTAGATTTTCAATTACTAAAAATGTAACGTAAAATTAACTTTGCTTATTTATTTTAATGTGTATTCTTCAATATATTTAATTGTATTTAAAAATAAAGATTATATTTTTGATATATATTCGTCATTAAAACAAACAGGATTGATATTTTTTATCGGTTGTTTTAATAAATAACACTGAAATCATAATAAAATTTTCATAAAAGTAAAAGCATGCCAAGTAACATTTATAAACACAGTCAACATTGAATGTAAATATGTTTTCGGAAAAATTGTTCTAAAAATTATTTAAAAAAATTTTTAAATATACACACACGAACATTAATGTTTATTAATAGCATGTAGAATACACATATAGAATTACGCAATATACATATTAGAGTCAAAATTTGTAAATATAATTTACTACCTTTTATAAATTACTACCTTTACTATATTATTTATCTAAAATAATATTCAAATAATTTTGGTTTAGAATCATAGCACATAAAAATACTTAAAATAGACAGTAAAACGATAAAAATTTTTTAATAAAAATATGAATACATATCTTGTTGTATCCCTTTTATAATTTATATTTTTTGTATAACTGTGTTTACATAAGCAGTATTAAAAATTATTATCTAAAAATTTATTTACATAAATCTTCATATAATTTTATTTTTCATTAGATATACTTTCAAACATACTTAAAACAAAATTATCTTCATCTAATCTAAAACAAATTTACATATTTTTATCTCGTTTTTCTCCCGACTGCTGCCAACCGTAGGTTGGCGAAAAGAGAGGAAGTATGCGTTTCATCGAGCCCGGATCGGTCGTGACCTTAATTCTCGATAACTACTGCATAGTTTTATATCAACTTTGGAACATAAGTTTCTTATTAATCAAGGAAGGTTTAAAGCGTATTATTATCGTTATTTATTCTATTAATAAAAAGTGAAAAATGAGTATTATTTCGTCAATACGGTCTCTCATTGGCTGCTGTGTGAACCTAAGAGGAAAAATGATTCACCAATGAGATTCGTTGTAGTATCCGGATAGGGAATGTTGGTGACATTGGTATATACATCTCGAAGTAATAATGACGGGACTGATAGGATAGGTTAGCTGTCACCTGTTGCGTGTTATTGTCAACAACAATATTAAGTGAAGTGTATTATTATGGATATATCTCAAGACGATATAAATAAAGGAGTAAGTTTCTTCTTTTATATTTATTGTTTTGTTCTTTATTGAGAATATTGTTATTATTATTTATTTATTGTTTCTTTATTTATATGTAGGAAGAAGATACTCGCTTGAAGATATCTGAAGAAGAAAACATTATTAATAATAGAAAACGAGTAAGTCTTGTTATTAATAATTAATAAAAATATATAATATAATTAATAATATAATTAATCTGTTGTAGTCATAACATGGCTATATGAATTTATATTTGTCTGCGTAGCCACTTATTTGCTATTAAATTTGCTACGTAGCCACATTGCTATAAATATCCACATATATAATTGTATAAATGTATATAGTTATTTTTTCTCTTATTTGTATATTATATAATAATTATATAATTAATTAAAAATATGTATACAAATATATTTATAGTTATACAAAGATATTAGCGCACCAATAATTATGGCAATGCAGACAAATATATTAACTTACATAGCCAATTATCTACTACAAAAGATTATTCACATATGTAATAATAATTAAGGCTATACAAATATATAAACTTACTTGTGATTACATAATGTATAAACTTATATAGCCATAAGAAAGTTAATATATTTGTCAAAGCCATAATTATAACTGCGTACAAGTTTATGTATTTGATATAAGATATTGTTGTCATCTGTCTTTGTCATCTGTCTCTCTCTATCTATCAATCTATCTATCTAGCTATTTTTTTTTATTTATCTCTCTATTTATATTATATTATATTAATTTAAAAAATTGTAGCAGAAAAATATTTGGAAAGAATATAGAACATTGCAGTCACATGGTGAGTGTATGTGTGTCTTTATTATTATTATTATTATTATATTATATACATTGTAATATATATATTACATAATAAAAACTTTTACATGTGTAGGATGAAGAAGCAGAGAGACAAAAGAATGAAGAAACAGCATAAGAACAGCAATAAATTAGAAAATAAATAAAAAAAAAAAATAATAAAAAAATTAGAAAATAAAAAATAAAAAATAAAAAACAAAAAAAAAATAAAAAATAAAAAACAATTAGAAAATAAATAATAAAAATAAATTAGAAAAAAAAAAAATTAGAAAATAAAAAATAAATTAGAAAATAAAAAAATTAGAAAATAATAATAAAATTTTTTACAAAAAAAAAACTCCCGACTGCTGCCAACAAAGTTTTAATGTTTAAATTAGAAAATAATGTTTAAATTAGAAAATAAATAAAAAAAAATAATAAAAAAATTAGAAAATAAAAAATAAAAAACAATTAGAAATAAATAAAAAAATAAAAAACAAAACAAAAATTAAAAATAATAAAAAAACAAAAAAATTATAAGTATAAAAAATAAGCTTGTAAAAGTTGGAAATAATCACACATAAATAAAGTCTGTTGTTTATTATATAATTTTTCTTATTTAAATTTATTGTTATCATACATATTTAGCGCTATATAATTTACAAAAATTTCAGATTTTTGAATTCAAAAAATTTTTTTAATTATAATTATTATTATTAATTCTACAATTTACAAGAGCAGTCGGGAGACGCCGCGCTAAATTTGAGACATATACGCACGCGCACGTTTTATGTAATAAATAGACACAAACACAAATATCGATACTCAACGGACGTTACAGTTTTTAGACGCGCGGCGTCTCCCGACTGCTCTTGTAAATTGTAGAATTAATAATAATAATTATAATTAAAAAAATTTTTTGAATTCAAAAATCTGAAATTTTTGTAAATTATATAGCGCTAAATATGTATGATAACAAAAAATTTAAATAAGAAAAATTATATAATAAACAACAGACTTTATTTATGTGTGATTATTTCCAACTTTTACAAGCTTATTTTTTATACTTATAATTTTTTTGTTTTTTTATTATTTTTAATTTTTGTTTTGTTTTTTATTTTTTTATTTATTTCTAATTGTTTTTTATTTTTTATTTTTTATTTTCTAATTTTTTTATTATTTTTTTTTTATTTATTTTCTAATTTATTATCTAGTTTATTTAAAATTAATCTTAACACAACATTGTATCATTATCAAAAATTTATTACAGTATTTTATGGTCGTGTTTTAGATGGCCTATTACAAAGAGAAGATATGAAAATCTAAATACAACAAAGGGTGGAGGAAACAAACTTTGTCACAAAAGGCATAAATTCTGCGATACAATTGCAAAATTATTTGTCTCAAATTCTTTTTTACCATTATTTTTACAATAATAGATCAAACAAAAATTATTTCAATGGCTCAATCAATAATATATTGAAATTCGATAATGTAATAAAATTCTCGGGTAACATCAATGTATATGTAAAGCGTTTGCATAAAAATATACTTTTTCTTGAGCCTACAGATAAGCTTATAGATGAGCTGAAATATATGTTTTATATTGAGGAGATTAAATGCTTGTTTACGCCATTTCTCCAGTAGGATCTTCATATATATTATAATGCTACTATTATTACAAATTAATGTATTTATTCATTAGTTAATAATTCGATATATATAAATTTTTTAGAGGAATTGATCGCAAATCAATCGAAAGATATTGCAATATAGAAATGTCTCACTATGAAAAGCTATCCTCGATAGGAAATGAGTTGGACAGATATAGAGAGAAACCTGAAAAAGAACAGCTTTTGGAAGAAATTTGTACTTTTGTGGCAAAATATATTCAAATTCGAGAAGATGTATGTTACACGAATGTAAGTGCATCATTGGATACAATCGCACAAGAGGTACTGACTTGTCTCAGAGTGAAGCATTCGAACCATTCGATATTCTCCACGTCAGAAGAAACTTTTTCCTATTGGAAAAGCAACAATATCGAAGATAATCATTGGAACGAAACAGAAAGTACGCAGATTATGGATACACTTAAGAAATATATATTTGGTACCATGAACTTTCGACCATGTAGCTACTCACGTAATGTAGACATCAAATGTTTGTGTATAAATTATGTAAGTTATAGATTATAATACATATATAATTATGGGCTATATATATGTATATGTTATATATTGTTCTTAATATACTCTCGCTTAAATTAATTTATTCTGTATTGCACCTGGCACAGATTTTACAAAGTAAACATGGTCAAGCTATCATTATATTTGCAATATTTCATAGCGTGGCTAGAAGACTTGGTCTACGTTGCGATATAATACTTATTTGGCCTCGCTATTGTATATTTTGGAGACCGAAATTGTAAGTATAGATACATTAGATTCGACATTATCATCATTTTTCGGTAATCTTTCTTTTCTTCTTATACGCATACATATATAATTTTTATTATAAATATTTTTATAAGGATTAAAATAATATTTTAACTGTTTACAGCGTCACAAGTAGTTTAAAAAATGCACAATGCTTTCACATAAAAAACGAGAATTTCCCGAATTGTCTTTTTTATCATATATCAGTGTACAGGATGCAAACAAATTGCTTTCGCGACCTCGCAATAACAACTAAAAAGGTTGAAAATTATTTATTTATTATTTATATTAATTTTAAGTTAATAATATACTTGTAAATTTACAAAGAATCAATAAATTACAATAAATATGTATACGATGAAGAGAAATGTACTGTCTCTCATTTTTTTATTTATATAATAAGATCTTTGTTTACATTTAATCTTTGTTCATGTTTAATTTGCTTTTTTAGATGTTGTTGATATTACACGTAAAGGGCAATTCGGTTTATGCACCTTCGGCAGACCATACGCTCTCGGTAAAACCCCGTCCGTGCAGTTCAGGGATTTATATGTTGTTGAAGAAATGTAATTCTTCTGGAGTTCTTTTGTCTAATAATTATCCTCTCAAATTGATATTTCAAACATTACAAGCGCGGTTAAAAAAGTTGTTCTTCCGGTACAATAATAAGTTGCATAACAATAGAACAAATATATGCAATGACAAGATTCCAACGCAGAATAAAGTTTCGTACTTTAATATTCCGTATATCAATAATGTATCAAAGAGAATCGAGGACATTACACGTGATTTGGATGTCATTCCATCCTATACAGCAATTAACAGTCTCCGTAAATTCATCAAAGTACACAAGGATAAGTTACCAAGGGAACTCCATAACAATGTAGTTTATAAGATTGATTGTATGGATTGTGATGCGTCGTATGTAGGGCAGACGGGTAGATTGTTGAGAACTAGGATGAAAGAACATCGCAGCAACATAAAAAGAAACGCGTCACAATTATCAGTCATATCGGAACATAGATTATTGAACCATGAATTTAATTGGGAGGATGTAAAAATCTTGGATGAGGAGCCTTTTTTAGGTAAACGTTTGATATCCGAAATGATCCACATTAAGCGTCAGAAGAATAGTTTAAATTTACATAGCGATACCGACAAATTAAACGAGAATTTTGATCTGTTAATTGAAAAATTTACCAAAATCTAGCTTTGTGATTAGACATAACCGGATTTTTTCGTTAGACCTTTGACATGAGTGCCGATAAGTATTAGTTGTTTTTATTTTTATTTTCATATTCTATTTTTGTGTTTTTCTTTTGCGTATATATGTATCGACTGTGTCGAGGTAGAATACCGCACAGTCGTTAGAGTGATGTGTCACGTGTAACATCGTCTTCTCTCTGTTTTTGCTGTCGGGGTGAGTGTTCTTCCCGGTTTTTAATTTATAATTCTTGGGGATCTTACACGTTTAATTTATACTATGTTGATTAGTGTTGGTAAGGGAGTCACTGCTCTGCTTCCTTCCTGACGATGGTCACCGTTAGGGAGACACTCCGACGACCGGACGGTTCGAATAGGGAGGAGAATGATATTTAATTTATTTGCGGATTGTATGTATACGAGTTTTATAATTTTCTGATTGTACCGATTATCTTTTATTTTTTTGTTTCTTTGTATTTTGCAGCTACTGAAGAAGACCCGAAGTGGGTCGAAACGTTTAGATTCTAATAAATGAGTTTGACTTGAGATCTCATTTTAATTTATTAATTTTGTGCATGTCATCCGCACAGGCTCCGATTGCCGTCGAGATTTTATTTTTATTGTAACACAATAATTTGAGCCGAGATTAACAGTTTTTTTTTTTTTATATTGAATTTACGCTGGCTGGAATAATGCGTCCGTTGAGGAATTTCTTCCAATTTGTTGGACATAGTTTTAATTGGGGCGCGGTCAAACATTTGAAGAATTGGATTAAATTAAACAAGAGCCTGATTAGATTAAACTTGCGAATTAAATTTCTAAAAGATTGTTTAAATCAGGATGTTACACCGTCTCATCTTATATTTCTTTCTCGTTATATTAATAATTTATATCATTATAAGTCAGTATTGAAACACAAATTTATTATAGGACGTACTATTAAAGACATTTTAAGAAATGAAATTTATGATGCTCATAGACAGATGCACAAAGTTAGATTGGATATTTATGAACTCGTTCGTTACATCATGTTAGATCTCCCAGTGTGTTATTGTGATGGGTTTTTCGGTGAGCAAAGCAGATCATTACATTATTTTTATAATAAGGAGCGGGTTCGACTGGATGATAAATTTAGATGGCTCTTAGATAAACAAATTAAATTCAATAATAGGAATATTCGTCCTATCCAATATTATTACACATGTACGAAAGAATTTTCTTCAAGGCCATGTGAGTCAGGGCCGTCTCAGTCTCTTAGTGTTTCCTTGAACCCGACTTCCTTTGTTTCTTTAAATCCTGATGTTGCTGACAAAAGAGATAAATGGTTTTTAAATTTATCATCCGTATCGATACCGTGTGAAATTCGAGATTTGTTGCGGTTAGGAGAGAACTTCTGTCTGCCAGTATTTGACAAAGATAAAACCACCATAGAGTTGTTGAAAAATATAGAACAAAATATTTTTAAACTCCCTGTGGAAAAACGATCTGCAGTCAGAAATAGAGCCTTCCCCATAATAAATAAATTCCATATTTCCATGTCTGATAAAGCTCACACAAAAAATAGTTTATTTAATGCTTACAAATTGACGGGTAAATTCATCCAAGATAATCCTGATATTTTATTTATGAAGGCGGATAAGGGTAATATCACGGTTGCGATGAACAAGGATATGTACATGGACAAAATGTGTGATTTGCTGGCTGACCGGGATACTTATACTGTTGTTAAAAAAGATCCGACTAGGAACCTAATTAATCAATTACACGGGATTTTAAATAGATGGAAAATGAAGAATTACATTTCTTCAACAACATATAAATCCCTGAACTGCACGGACGGGGTTTTACCGAGAGCGTATGGTCTGCCGAAGGTGCATAAACCGAATTGCCCTTTACGTGTCATCGTGTCATCTAGAAATACACCTCTTTATTACTTGGCAAAATTTTTACATAAGATAATATATAAGGCAATTCCGAAACCTGATTCGGCTATTTCTGATAGTTTCCAATTAGTGAACAAATTAAATGGTTTATGTGTGGACAGTGATGTGGAGTTAGTTTCACTAGATGTTACATCATTGTTCACCAACGTACCATTGGATATGGCTATCGATAGTTTAATTAACAGATGGGGGTATATTGAAAAAGAGTGTATTATTCCACGGGATGAATTTTTATGTGCAATTCGTTTTATTATGAATTCGACTTATTTTATGTTTAATAATGTATGTTATCAACAGACCTTTGGCACGCCTATGGGTTCCCCCCTCTCACCGATCATTGCGGATATCACGTTGCAAGATTTGGAGAATAGAGCGATTGCTGCGATTCCAATGTCATTTCCATTTTATTTTAGATATGTTGACGATATCGCGTTGGCGGCCCCTCCCTCCATGCTTAAAATTGTTTTAAACACTTTCAATTCTTTCCATCCTAGATTGCAGTTCACCATGGAGGAAGGGGTTGACAACCGATTGAATTTTTTAGACGTCACTATTATTATAAATAATGGAAGCATTGAGTTTGATTTATTTCATAAGCCGACGTATTCAGGTAGATATTTAAATTTTGAGTCGCAGCATCCTCTCTGCCATAAAAAAGGCACCATTATCAGCCTCATAGATAGAGTTTTTTGGCTATCTCATCCGAAATTCCATAAAGATAATTTTGAGTCTATGATTGGAGTTCTTTTGTCTAATAATTATCCTCTCAAATTGATATTTCAAACATTACAAGCGCGGTTAAAAAAGTTGTTCTTCCGGTACAATAATAAGTTGCATAACAATAGAACAAATATATGCAATGACAAGATTCCAACGCAGAATAAAGTTTCGTACTTTAATATTCCGTATATCAATAATGTATCAAAGAGAATCGAGGACATTACACGTGATTTGGATGTCATTCCATCCTATACAGCAATTAACAGTCTCCGTAAATTCATCAAAGTACACAAGGATAAGTTACCAAGGGAACTCCATAACAATGTAGTTTATAAGATTGATTGTATGGATTGTGATGCGTCGTATGTAGGGCAGACGGGTAGATTGTTGAGAACTAGGATGAAAGAACATCGCAGCAACATAAAAAGAAACGCGTCACAATTATCAGTCATATCGGAACATAGATTATTGAACCATGAATTTAATTGGGAGGATGTAAAAATCTTGGATGAGGAGCCTTTTTTAGGTAAACGTTTGATATCCGAAATGATCCACATTAAGCGTCAGAAGAATAGTTTAAATTTACATAGCGATACCGACAAATTAAACGAGAATTTTGATCTGTTAATTGAAAAATTTACCAAAATCTAGCTTTGTGATTAGACATAACCGGATTTTTTCGTTAGACCTTTGACATGAGTGCCGATAAGTATTAGTTGTTTTTATTTTTATTTTCATATTCTATTTTCGTGGTTTTTTTTTTGCGTATATATGTATCGACTGTGTCGAGGTAGAATACCGCACAGTCGTTAGAGTGATGTGTCACGTGTAACATCGTCTTCTCTCTGTTTTTGCTGTCGGGGTGAGTGTTCTTCCCGGTTTTTAATTTATAATTCTTGGGGATCTTACACGTTTAATTTATACTATGTTGATTAGTGTTGGTAAGGGAGTCACTGCTCTGCTTCCTTCCTGACGATGGTCACCGTTAGGGAGACACTCCGACGACCGGACGGTTCGAATAGGGAGGAGAATGATATTTAATTTATTTGCGGATTGTATGTATACGAGTTTTATAATTTTCTGATTGTACCGATTATCTTTTATTTTGTTTCTTTGTATTTTGCAGCTACTGAAGAAGACCCGAAGTGGGTCGAAACGTTTAGATTCTAATAAATGAGTTTGACTTGAGATCTCATTTTAATTTATTAATTTTGTGCATGTCATCCGCACAGGCTCCGATTGCCGTCGAGATTTTAAAAATAAATTTATTAATTTTACAAATATGATTCTTCAGTGATCAAGCAATTTAAACAATATATAATTCTCTATATCACGTTATGTAATAATTTACATCCCGTACATACGCGCGAGTAAAACCACATAAAATTGTAGAATATTCTTAAACTATGTATATACAATTCGACGATCAAACGAGCCCACTAAAGTAGGGCGAGGTTCGATCGAAATTATATAAAGACGTCTCGTTCGAAGATGATTACAAGTAGTAGCGTCAAGTTATGCTCAAATCCACAACGTTCAGAGTATTAAAACATTGAATCGCGTCTCCTATGGACACCGCTTGTTTATCTTCTTTATATTGTTTAGAGAATTTTTGTTTAATTTTACGCAGAAATTACGAAGATGATTTGGGTAATTAATGGGAAATAAAATAGAGAGGGAGGTAATCATCTTCGAACGAGACGTCCTCATATAATTCCGATCGAACTTAGCCCTAAGGAGATAACAACAACTTTTTACTTGGATTAAAAATAATAGTGATCCCCTGAGCAGAGAATTAAATAAAGAAAACCAGGATTGAGTAGACCAGTTTGGCACAACCAATATTCCCTCCGCTTTGTCATTAATATTATTAATGACAAAGCGGAATATCATAAATAATTTCTTGAAAGTTGGTAAAATTAGAGCATCACTGTGTGATGCAGGAAAATTATTATTTGATGTATTTCATCACAATTCAATGAGTTTCATCTGATCCACTTCTTCTTCTGAGTCAATGAATAACATCAATACTGCTGCTCCAAGGGCGAGAATAGATGAACCAACACATTATTGTGTTTCAACAAAATGTTGGTCCTTTTTCTTGGCAATTTTAGATAAAGCTGCGGCAATCTCTAAATTAATCTTTGGAGGATCTGCGTATAAATCAACATTACGTGGATAATTTTTAAGTAATGTCTTCCTCGTCTCTTCTGGTAGACCTCCTGTCATCCAGGCTTTCCATCTGTTTTTAATTTCCGTATGAAATTTAACAGAATTTGTTGGTACATCATTCGGATCTTCTCTCAATATTTGCAGAATTTCGTCATCAATGACAGAGTCCATTGTCGGGTCTGTGTTTTCCCCATTTTTAGAGACACTAACCTGAGCGTCACTGGTTTCAAAAATATCATTAACAGGATCCGCGAAATCCTGTATATCCTCAGATTCATTTTCGATATCAGAATACTTTCTCTCTGAAAGCTAATAAACCATATTACAAATAAAAAACTTAGGACAATAATATCCTTTAAAATTAAAGTCACAGGCAGCATTCGTGTGAAATTAATCTGCAGAACTATTTGTTCAGTAACGAATGTTTAATTCCTTTATTAGGAGTGCATTATTCGTATGAAATAAGCACTTTAAGATATTATTTATTCATTGATTTATTTTGGAGGGAGGGTAATATTTGTATGGAATAAACATTCATCAAATTAAATAAATTATTCAATTTTTTATTAAATTATTCAATTTTTTATTTTATCATTCGGTACATCTTGAGACTCATTATTCTTAATCTTAACCAGTTGAGTGAGGATGCAGTTTATCTTCAGTTTCATGAGTATTTCTTTTAGGTCTCTTGAACGTGATCGAGAATGCCTTCTTTTCCTATCCTTTCTATCTTTCTTCATTGTGATCAATATTTAAATAAATATTTTATTTAATAAACTTTTTCTGATGTGCGAATCGTTGAGCACAAAAAAACAATATGAAGAAGATAAACAAGCGGTGTCCATAAGAGACATTTTTTCAATACTCTGAACATTGTGGATTTGAGCATAGCTTGACGCTACTACTTGTAATCATAAAGAACAAGACGTCTGCAGTATAATTAACGCAAGGTAATGAGCGAAGTTGAATATAGCAGGAGTCCTTGAATAGTCCAGGGAGAAACAGCTGATGATTTCTCGCAGGCACCGAAAAGCTTGTCAAACGTGTCGTTGATATGTGTCACCGACTCTACCTGTGTTGGAATAGAAGGCGGATGATCCAGGGAAGACATTGAACGAATAGCTTCAGTCTCAAGATCTGAAAAAAGGTATCGGGAAGGAGCAAAGAGTGCGGATAAGGAAACGAAGTTGGTTATATCCGCTCTATGCCACAAATCCATAATGAAATGAAGGTTGGCGAGAGGACATACCTGGTTCAGAGCTCTGGTTCTGAGGAACCATCTCCTCCTCCGTCAGTTTGTGTTCTGAAGCCAAAGGTTGAGTCAAAAAATGGATCTCTTCCCTAGACGACATAATCTCGATGGATTAAAAAACTTTCGTTATTATACACGAGATTTTATATTTTTTTGTGTTAATCCATTTTGCGTTACAATTATATTTAATTTCTCAATAATAACAACGTTTGAAAGATTTAAATGTAGGTAGCGATTGTATTGTCAGCACTTTAATCATTATTTAACTTAACTTCATCATTTAAAAACTTATTATGTAATAATTAATTACACTAATCAAATATGTCAAGACCGCCAAAAGAATTAAGAATAAAAAATAAGACAGAATCTCTTCTCAACCGTACTGGCAAATAATTTAATCTCTTGTAGATTTTTTCATGCTGATTAACGAATCCGGCCGCGAAAATTGCGTATCACGTAAGATTTTTTAGATATCATTTTTTAGACATCTATGGATACACAAAAAAAGGCATTATAAACATTTTTTCGTAAAATATAGCTTTTAATTGAGATGTGATAAAAAGTGCTACGATGGCTCAAAATAAAGCTTAAGCAAAATAAGCTTAATTTGTAATTTATGTAAAAAATATGAAAAAGATCGAATTTATAAAGAGGTAAAGTGAAACATTCTACCGAACCTTTAAAGACTGAAGAAAAGTGCGAAAAATAATATTTTTAATTTTTTAATTTAATTTTTTCAATAAACTCTTTATAGATTCAATCTTTTTTCCATTTTTTACATAAACTACAAGTCATAAATTTTATTTTAAGTCGTCGTAGTACTTTTTATCACGTCTCAATTAAAAGCTATATTTTACGGAAAAGTGTCCAAAATGCCCTTTTTCACATCTTTAGATCAAGATATCTAAAAAAACATAACGTGATACGCAATTTTCATAGCCGGATTCGTACTCAGCAAAAAAAATCTACAAAAACACATTTTGGAAATCTCTGAATTAAAGAAAGAATCATTTTTGTCGACTAATGTTATACATATACGTACTTATATAAGAAACTAAAAAATGATACCTGTATAAATTTCAGCTAATAATTAGACTAATTGTCATTATTTTATTTACATTAATACAACACATATATCATATTTACAGGTCTCAATTTTGCAATATATTTAAATATATATATGTTTCAAATAAAAATAAACTTTTTGGTCAGTACATAATATTAAGACATATAAGAATTAATATTTAAAATATATAAAATTATATTATTTAATATATAACATAATTTTATATAATTTGGGCATTAAAGACAAATATATCGCAATCCCTGTTATTTTACAAATCTTAATTATAACAGTTTTTTCGTTTCGATTTAATAATTATCTAAATGTATCATGAATTTCGGCTCGAGAATTTTGAAGCAGAAATATTTTACTTCTATTCTTTAATTACATTTTAAACAAATAAATTTTTAGTATATAAAACTGAATTTATGTAAAAGAAAAGATATAAGTAATAGTTTTTCTTCATATGATACCGGAGAGTCAGACAGGTTTTAGGAAGGGAATGGGGGTGATGGATAGTATCTATGTGTTGAACTATCTGGTGAATAAGAGGGTAAACAAGAAGGGGGGAAAGGTAGTCGCGGCATTTATGGACCTGAAGGCGGCGTTTGATTCGGTAGATAGGGAGGTGTTAATGGAGGCAATGAAGAGGAGGGGAGTGAGGGAGGGATTAAGGAGTAGGATAGAAGAGGTGTACAGGGAAACGAGGAGTAAGATAAGAGTGGGGAAGGAGGAGGGAGAAAATTTTTGGACGGCAAGGGGGGTGAGGCAAGGTTGCCCAATGAGTCCGCACTTATTCAGTTTGCTGATAGCGGATATAGAGGAAGTGCTAAGAAAAGGAGGTTGGGGGGGGGGGGGTGAAACTGGAAGGGGAAAAGGTGCATTGTTTGGCGTACGCAGATGATATGGTACTGTTGGCGGAGGATGAAGAAGGGATGATACATATGTTGGGGAAAATGGAAAGTTATATGGACAAGAAAAGGTTAGAGGTGAATGTGGATAAGACAAAGGTAATGAGGTTTAAAAAGGGAGGAGGAAGAATGAAGAGAGTGGAGTGGAGATGGAAAGGAAAAAGGTTAGAGGAAGTGAAAGAATTCACATATTTAGGGTATAAGCTACAGAGGAACGGGGGGCAGGAGGCGCAGGTAAAGAACAGAGTTAGGAAAGCAGGAGCGGTGATAAGACAGGTGTGGGGAATGGGAAAAAAAGGTTTGCAGGAGACTGGATGAAAAGAGTATGGCTAATGGAAAGGTTGGTGGGGACGGTGTTGGAATATGGGGCGGAAATATGGGGATGGAAGGAGAGGAGAGAGGTGGAGGCAATGCAGGAGCGATGGATTAGGTGGACGTTAGGAGTAGACTGGTGCACGCCGGGGTATATGGTAAGAGAGGAGATAGGAAAAGACAAATTTAGGATAAGGGCAGGAAGGAGGGCGGTAGGGTATGAGAGGAAGTTAGAGGAAGGAAGGGGAGGAAGTTTAGCGAGGAAGTGTTTTGAGGATATGAAAGAGAGGATAAGAGTAGGAAAGGAAAGAACGATGTGGGAGGAAGAGAGGGAGAAATTCTGGGAAGAAAGAGGAATAGAAGGGAAAGAGATGGAGGAAAAAAGGGGAAGGGGAGAGGAAGTATATGAGGGATGGGAACAGAAAGACAGGGAAAGGCAGAAGGAGGAAAGATGGGAGAGGATAAGAGAGTCGAGATATAATAGATGGTATGGGGAATGGAAGGAGGAGGGTTTACCGGAATACCTGAGAAAGAGATGGGGGGAAAGTAGATGGAGAAGGATAGTTAGGTTCAGAATGGACAATGAGATGAGAGGGGCGAGATACTGGGAAGAAGAGGGGAAAAGAAGATGTAGGTTATGCGGGATAGAAGATGAAACATGGGAGCATGTGATAGGAGAATGTGGGGGAGAAGGGGAGAAGGGAAACTGGTGGGAAAGACTGAAGGGAATATTGCAGGAAGGAGGAGAAGGGGAAGGATGGATGAGAGAAATAGAGAAAAAGAGGGAAGAGGGGAGAACGGAAGAAAGGAGGGAAGGAGGGGAAAAGGAGGAAGGAAGTATGAGGAGGAGAATGAGTGAGGTATGAATGAGGTGGTGAAGAATGTATGGGGAATCGGAAGCCGAAGCGAAGCGATAGGTAGGGACGGCTCTTTCTCTCTCTAAAGTAGTAGATAAGTAGGTTAAGGTAGAATTAAGTTATTTGTAAATTAGATGTAAGAGTAGAGTTAAGAGTAGATATAAGTAAGATTGTAAGAGTTTGTAAGGTTGTGGAACGCTCCTTCAAAAGCGCCTTCAATCCCTTAGGGGACGAATAAAGAATTGAATTGAATTGAATTGAATTAATAGTTTTTCTTCAGACGACCTCTATCTATTGTACAAATCCAATTGTAATATTTGTCGTAATTTATTTACATCTTAGTAATGCAGTCCTTTTCATGTAACCATTATTATCGCAAAAGAAAATTGTGCTCAACTTTTTAAATAATAATCTAATAATTCGTATGTTAAGTTGAGAAATACTTTATATATCTATGACGGTTTACATTTTTTTAAGTTACTTTGAATGATGAAATAATATATGAAAAAACATTTATATTTTCAAGTTAATAAAATACATTATTCTTTTCATATAATACTTGTTTTTGATAATTTTAAAATATATCAAAAATATTACTTTATATATATATATATATATATAT
>NW_028190436.1:0-109535 GCF_048542155.1 Nylanderia fulva
ATATATATATATATGTATGTCAAAAGGTAGTTTTCAGGACGCATCTTAGACATATGATTTCTATAGATAACAGTGTAGTAAGTAATGTTTAGAATGCTTTTTAGTCAACAAAAATCAGTATTTTTGAAAATATATTGAAATATGTATGGAATGGTGGTTATCAGGTCAATCTTATTTTTAACTAAAACGATAAATTTTCCTTTATTTAACATATGCATGTTATTGATTTGATATTTATTAATAGTTTTTGATCAATTTTGCATTATACGAAAAACAAATTGATAAAATATATGTAATTTTCTTATAAGTTCTTAATACTGCCATTTAATTAAATTTTTATTGAAGCAAAAGGCAACTTTCAGACTCTTTATTTTCTTAATAAAAAATAGTGATTAACTCATCCTATTAAATTTTTTTTTACTCTCACATAAAAATAATGTCAATTAGAAATATTATAAATAATTAAAGTGTATTATTAATTAAGAGGGAATAGAAATTACATGTAAAAAGATGTAGGTACTGAAATCCACCATTTCGTCAGAATTAAGTTAAATGCTGAGGCAGATTTCAGGTCTTATATATTCTAAAATACTTCAAATATAATTTTCATTATATTCATCAGACTAATGTTTAAAAACAAGAATAAACAGTTAGGAAAAATCATAATTAAACTTATTTTTATGAAAAAGAAAATAAAAAATTTACTAAATTAATATTAATATTATAAAATAGTTTCTCCTCAGAAGATAAACAATCTAAAAAGACTCAGAGTATTATTTAACAAAATTTAATAATTTTCGAAATCTTTTGCCTAGAATTAATGATTTGATATCAGCCACATATTATAGACTAAAAACCTACTGTCATATATAGACCTGAAAACTACCATTGCCATATGTAGACTTGAAAACTACCAATTGAAAAGAATAATATAATACTTTCAACATTTACACGTATTCCAAAACGTGGTTAAATTGTTATTACATGTTTAATTTAATGTTTGCTTAGAAATATGTCGCCGTATTAGTTTAACATGATCCAAAACATAAATCTGCGGAACAAAATTGGATTCAAACGACGAACTTATGGGAACTGAATTTTGTTTAATAATTTTAAAAATTATTTTTCTCGTGATGGACAAATATCTATCGAACTAGTGAATCAAACAGACTTAAAAATTTAGGTCATCTATTGCCGAAAAATCGACGGATCGGAAACTGCTATTCGGCTGTTATGTATAGACCTGAAATCTACCAATTGAGCAAAACAATATAATTCTTACAGCGTTTACGCGTAATTTCAATACCTGCTAAAGCTGTTATATGTTTCATTTAATATTTGTTTAGAAACATGTCTCAGTATTAGTTTCACGTGATCCAAAACGTTAATTCTGCACATCGGTTTTAGTTAATCTGCGAAACGAAATCGGGTGAAGAAGGGAAGAATTCATGGAAACTGAATTTTGTATAAATAATTTTAAAATTACATCTTTTCCTGATGGACAAGTATCTATCGAAATAATGAATCAAACAGACTTAATAATTTAGGTCACCTGTTGTCGAAAAATCAACGGATCGGAAATTTCTATTCGGCTGTTATGTATAGACCTAAAATCTAGCAGTTGAGCAAAACAGTATAATTCTTTCAGCATTTACGCGTAATTCTAGTACCTGCTAGGCTGTTATATGTTTCATTTAATGTTTGCTTAAAAACATGTCTCAGTATTAGTTTCACGTGATCCAAAACATTAATTCTGCACATCGGTTTTAGTTAATCTGAGGAACGGAATCAGATTCATATGAAGAATTCATAGAAATTGAATTTTGTGTAAATAATTTGAAAATTCCTTTCTTCCAGATAGACAAGTATCTATCGAATTAATGAATCAAACAGACTTAAGAATTTAGGTCATCTATTGTCGAATAATCAACCGATCGGAAACTGCCATTCGGCTGTTATGTATAGACCTGAAATCTGCCAATTGAGCATAACAGTATAATTTTTTCAGCGTTTACGCGTAATTCCAATATCAACTAAAGCTGTTATATGCTTCATTTAATATTTGCTTCGAAACATGTTGCAATATTGATTTCACGTGATCCAAAACGTTAATCCTGCATATCGGTTTTAGTTAATCTGCGGAACGAAGTCGGGTTGAATGAAGAATTTATGGAAACTGAATTTTGTATAAATAATTTGAAAATTACATCTTTTCCTGATGGACAAGTATCTATCGAAATAATGAATCAAACAGACTTAAGAATTTAGGTCATCTATTGTCGAATAACAACGGATCGGAAACTGCCATTCGGCTGTTATGTATAGACCTGAAATCTACCAATTGAGCAAAACAGTATAATTCTTTCAGCGTTTACGCGTAATTCTAGTACCTCCTAAGCTGTTATATGTTTCATTTAATGTTTGCTTAGAAACATGTCTCAGTATTAGTTTCACGTGATCCAAAACATTAATTCTGCACATCGGTTTTAGTTAATTTGCGGAACGGAATCGGAATCAAATGAAGAATTCATAGAAACTGAATTTTGTGTAAATAATTTGAAAATTACTTATTTCCAGATAGACAACTATCTATCGAATTAATGAATCAAACAGACTTAAGAATTTAGGTCATCTATTGTCGAATAATCAACGGATCGGAAACTGCCATTCGGCTGTTATGTATAGACCTGAAATCTACCAATTGAGCAAAACAGTATAATTCTTTCAGCGTTTACGCGTAATTCCAATATCTGCTAAAGCTGTTATATGTTTCATTTAATATTTGCTTCGAAACATGTCGCAATATTGGTTTCACGTGATCCAAAACGTTAATCCTGCATATCGGTTTTAGTTAATCTGCGGAACGAAATCGGGTTGAATGAAGAATTCATGGAAACTGAATTTTGTATAAATAATTTTAAAATTACATCTTTTCTTGATGGACAAGTATCTATCGAAATAAAATGAATCAATTTAGGTCATCTCTTGTCAAATAATCAATGGATCGGAAACTGCCATTCGGCTGTTATGTATAGACCTGAAATCTACCAATTGAGCAAAACAGTATAATTGTTTCAGCGTTTACGCGTAATTCCAATACCTGATATAGCTGTTATTTGTTTCATTTAATGTTTGCTGTGAAACATGTTGCAGTATTAGTTTAACGTGACTTAAAACATTAATTCTGCACATCGGTCTTAGTTAATCTGCGGAACAAAAGCGGATTTAAATGACAAACTTATGGGAACTGAATTTTGTTTAATAATTTTAAAAATTACTTTGTCTTGTGATTGACAAATATCTATCGAACTAATGAATCAAATGGATTTCATTTCGGTCTTGTCAAAAAGTCAACGGTCTGATAACTGCCATTTTGCTGTTATGTATAGATCTGAAAGCTGCCATCTTATAAGATCTTTAATATTTTTGGCTTTCTAAACACTATCGACGTACTTTACAAAGCTCTTCTTTTGTATGTTTCTTTATGATTTATTTGAGAATGTTACATTATTAGTTTAAATGATCTATGATGGGCAAATCTCTATCAATGTAATTATTTAAGGAAAATTAATATTATTTAATAAATTTAAGGAAAATAATATTTTTTATTATTATGAAAATGTTTAACCTGTCTATGTTTAATTTTAATAGTCTGTTTCTTTGCATTGAAGTCTATAATATGCTAAAATGCTCACTAATACATGAAAGAGAACGGACTGAAAGAGAAGAAAATTTATTCCATTCTGTTTTTTTTAATATTATGCTAGAGAAAAAAAAGGAATGTATCATAATTAATCAAATATGAATTTAAAAAGGAAATATTTAATTTAAGAGTTTAACACGGCTCTGTAATATAAATATAAATTTAAAGTGTAAGATAGGCAACAAGAGCCAATTGCGGAAGGCAGCGCGCTATCCCAACGAAACTAAATTTTTTCGTTAAAATTAAATATCTGTGCACAAGGCACCAAATTTTTACTTGGTCACTGCCAAGATTTAAAATATGAAATAATCTCATATTTGAGATTTAATTTCAATAACCCTTTAACCCCCCTACGGAAATAAATAAATGCAAGAGAAAAATATAGATCCGAAAGTCGCTGAATCGGAAATCGAACCCGAGACCTTTCGCTTGCCGGGCGACTGCTCTTCCAACTGAGCTATTCAGATCCCTTCGATTCTATACTTTTCTCTGTTATATCTATAATAATGTTGATAAACAAACGCCTTTAAGCCAGCGTGTATAAGTTAAGAGTTTAACACGGCTCTGTAATATAAATATAAATTTAAAGTGTAAGATAGGCAACAAGAGCCAAGAAATATTTAATATTTTTTTTGTGTACAATTTCTTACATTGTACTTAGGATTTCAGCGAGTAATTTAATTCTTTTTTTTATATATTATTATTCTACCCTTTTCTATGCAATTCTTTTTTAGTATCCGCATTTCTAAGTCTTTTTTTTTAGGCAACAAGAAAGACGATCAAATATTTAAATCTTGACCCTGAATAAAACATATATGTATGTACTTTTAAGAATTTGGGAAATATGAGATATTTTGAGATTGTAAGTAAATTATTAATCAAAATATTAGTAAATTAGTAATGTATTATATATCTTATCGTATTTTATCGCATCTGTTACAAGGTAAAAGTAATCACTAAATAATAAATAATAATATTAAACAATAATTAATAAATATTTTTCATAAAATTTATTATTAATACACACTCAAAGTTGTATTTCTTTTTTTGAGGTAATACATTATAGGGATTTTGTTATAACAATATTTTATAAAATATAATTTATTTGTTATACCTATCACATAACAATGCATTTTAACTTTTTCTTAATACAGTCTTATCACTTGTATCAGTTTTATATAGCACTTTAAGGAAAGAATCTTTTAATATTATAATAGTTTGCAGATTTAACAACAGAAAATATTGTACTACATTGTACTGTTTAACATACATCAAAATCTCATCTGATATAAAATTTTTCTATTAACTATAATACATTTTGTAATCTTATATCTATTACAACAATCTCTTCATAATACTGTAAATTCTTTCATAGTTTGGAATACCAGAATCTTTTTTTCAAAACTAAATTATTGCTTAACATACTAATAAAAAAGACTAAAAGTTTAGCCACATATATTATAACAAAATTTGCATATAAATGTACTTAAACTGTATTTTCTTAGTTATAGTTAAAACCAAATTACAAGAAACTTAATTTTATCATGTTGTATAAAATTTGTGCAAAAAACTTTTATTAAGCACGTTAATATATTTAAAAATAAAATAAAAATTGATAAATTTTTTATTTAAATATTTTTGAGTTAAGTAATTTTATACTTCTAGTTATTATTATTTTGAGAATATTTAATAATAATTTATATTTAAATTTATATTAAAAATATTTCTGGGAGGATAATATATTATGAAAATTAATTAAATCTTTGGAATTTTTGTTTTACCACTTATAATATTATGAAGCCATGTCTTTATCTGCGGCACTGTGCGTTTTTGTAGACATGAATGTTTTTGTCTTAAAGTCTCAATATCTCTTCCAGATGGTAAGCGTGATTTTTCTATTTCTTGAGAAAAATCTGTTAATATTATTTGAATTTCTTTTTGCGTCCATCGCTTCCTTTTAGTTGGCCCAAATGGTGATGCTAGCAATTATATTATTAATTTATTGAATAACTTAGTACAGCTAATTATTATATAAGAAACATATGTATAATTTATAAAATAAAATATTAATAATATAAAATGTTTACTTAATATGCAGTCCAAAATCAAATGCAGGAAAGATTATTAGCTCATTCTTGAAATCATTTTAAAATAAAAATCTTATGATATTAAAATCTTTAGGCTAAAATAGTTTTTAAATGAGAAGCATTTAAAGTTATTCAATCATCTTTATTATTGTACGATGTACAGTGACTGTACAGTATACAGTTGACTGAATAGCGCAATGACTAGCTAACTTTTAATGTTTTAAAACTTATTATAGCCTCGATATTTTGTTATAGGATTTTCATCTCAAAATGATTTCAAGAATATGCTAGTAACATTTGATACGTTTACTCTAGGACACTTTGCATATTAAAATAATGTTAAAGTTATTAGTTAAGATAAATATTAAAGAAAAGGTTATCATTTTAGTAATTGTAATAATTACAGTTATTATTTTTTTATAGAAAGAGAGCTATTATATATTATTAATATATTATAAATGTAACAGAAATTACAAAATAAAAATTTTATTATATAATGCAAAAAATGATTTAAAATATATGCTTACTGCTTTGTTTTTTCTTAGGTGTTTTTGATGATGGTATATTATTATTAATTTCAATATCATCAGAATGAGAGGATTCAGATGAGTCATTTAAATTCTCAGAAATAAGATTTTGCTCAATTTCTCCATCTTCATTGTCATTTTCCTCATTAAAAATAGCTAGATTTAGAAGTCGGGAGAATCTTGGAATATCTAATTCAGGAATTGACTGTCGATAATGCGATTTGTGTATGCTTTTATCATGACCCATAAAGTTTGCCAACTCTGTAACTTCCGATTCTGAAAGATTAAGTGTGATGCATTTTGTGGCAATATGTTTTCGTAGTTTGGTGCCTCGTAAAGTAAGAGGTTTTGCTGCTCCACATTTTGAAGAATAGTCTCGCATAAGAATGCACGCTTTCAAATGCTTATATCGATGTTTATCGTATCCAGGAATGCCAAAAAGGTAAGGGTTTTCTGATTTTATTTTTGCATTTAATCTATGTTGCAGTAATAATTTGATGCAATCTTGTAATTGTGAATGCAACAATACGGGAACTGTACGACCTAGTTTACCTCTAATATCAAATGTAACGAATTTTTTAATAGCCTAATGCAACAAACAGAAAAAAATACATAAAAGAAAAATTATTATAGAATAAATATAATAAAAGTATTATAAATTTTATGCATTAAAATTAATAAAATATAAATAATTTAAAGGAAGAAAAATATAAATTATTAGATATAAAATATATTTTAACGCAATAATTTATTTATTTAATAATTATTAAAATAATATTACCTCTTTTCCAGACTCTGATAATGAATTGTACACTTCAGAATCTGTGTGTTCTCCTACACTTTTAAAACTTTTGTAATCTTCTATTAGAACTTTTTCTATTTCACCTGCTCTTCTTCTGTTATAACTTGCATAGAAATAAGCGTAACTTTTAATAATTCTAACCATGTACTGTAATTATAAGATTTAAGAAGCTCACTATACAATATGTTTCTTTCTTCTTTTAAATAATTATATAATTTCTGGATATCCTCCATATCTGGTAATTCAATTTTATTATGTCTTTTATTTTGCGTTACAGTTTCCTCTGCTATTTTATTTATTGTAGCTCCATAATCTTCTTCTAAAAGTTTCAAGAAATTTTCTACCTTTCTTAAACCCTCATTATCATCTTTTTTTATATATTCAGTACATAATATGTTTCCTAATTTTTTTAAGAGCGTACCAAGTCGTGTAGCGACAGACGGTGTTTTAAATTTATTAGTATCAGGATTAAATTGAGCTACATCTTTAGCAGCTAAAATGCATGAATCATAATTGCACGGTTGATATATTGAGGCAAAATTAGTGATATTTGAATTAAATTTCTTAATAGAAATTAAGTAACGACCTAAAAGTCTTAATTCTGCTCTTATCATATCATGGTGGCGTTGATTCCTAAATTTATTACATAATTTATTTGCGCGAAGTATCACTAACTCATCATATCTTATTATTCTACACACATTGTCATCTCTCATAATTGGGAAGATTACTTTTCTAACCATATCACTGGCTTTAGTGTGTATCCGTGCTTGTACTTTTCTACCAAGTACCATAACATGTCTGCCAATACTTCTTTTGTTACAATTTTGAAAGTGATGTCTTACATTATTTTTTGTATAAAAGCCCTTACACTTTGGACAACAAATATATTCTGATGCAAGTTTGTTAATTTTCGAAGGTCTCCGAGATACTATCAATTCTCCTGTATTAAACTGCGAACTAGTATTATATATAAAATTACTTTCTTTTCTAATAGTCTCTATGATGGCCTTTCTTTCTGAATTACCTAAGAAAAATAATATAAAAATAAAAGAAAAATAATATAAACATTTTTTAATAAAGATATGTATAATGCAACATTTGATTCAAAATGATGTGTATAGATTATTATATATTATATTTACCTTTAGGAAGCAAAATAAATTTTTTTACCTCTTCCTCATTTTTATGAACAGTCTCTAAGTGTCGTGCAAATTTAGTTTGTAATTTTTTGCAATACTTGCAAAAATATTTTTTATTTTGTCCTTTCTCTTGAGATTTAAGCACAATAAGATTTGTATCATCACAATTTGCTTTTTCTTCATATTTCGAGGTATTAAGACTATCATTTGTAGTATTAGACTTTTCATTTTTATCAAAGCTTTCAGAAATAGAAATATTTGATTCATCATCTGAATCATTGGAAACATCATAATCTGGATCATTATTGTAATCCTCACTGTCTTCATAAATATTGTCTGAAATCAAAATGTATAATTTTTGATGTAATACGTAATGAATATACATTAATATGTTATATTAATGTATAATAGATATATATATATATATATATATATATTAATGTGTAATAGATATATATATATATATATATATATTATTTTCAATATCAATAATTATATCAAAGATGCAAAAGAGAAAAATAGAATACTTAGAATACTTAAAATACTTAAAAATAAATTTCAAAACTATTATACATGCTATATGTTTATAGAGAGCTTTCTATAATATTATTAAAGTTATGAAAATTTTTAATTGTAATTATTTATAAACAGATACCTTATAAGTTCTTCAAAAAGTTCAATAAAATAAAGAATTTAATCTAATTTAGTAAATTATCTGTTTGATTAATTTATCTTTATTTACATATAGTTCTTAAGGATTTTTTAAAGATTTTGCTCGTGTATCTAATATCAAAACTTTGGCATGACATTATATAACAAAATATACATACATATTAATCTATTAATAATACATTATATTAAAATAACCATATTATGTTCGTTATAAAATTATATGTAACAACGTTTAATTTGGAAGCAAATAGATATAAATTGTATTGTTACCTTGTTGATTAACTGTTGTTATTTGACAAAGTTTTAAAGTTTTATTTTGAATATTGTCTTCTGCAACGTTAGAATTAATACCTACGAGAATAAATCATAATAGATTAACTAGTACATACATACTAGATTAACTAATTAGCAATAATTTTTTAACTATAATAATTAAATAAAAGAAGTTTCTCTCTCACACATATACACACTCTTTTGTATAAATTCATTATATCCATACAATTTATGTGACATATGACCACTCTAGTTTACATAAAAACAATTAAATTATTATACAATACTTTACCATTGGAGTCATTTATTATTTCTGTCACTTCCTTATATTGAGCATTTATTTCTACTAAAGTAGTAAAAGATGAATTCAATATATGTTCCAAAGAGATATCCTCGTTCATAGAAAAATTAATATTTAAATCTAAAAAATTATTAAAATTCATGATAAATTTGCTTGTAAATTAAAATATTTAATTAATATTGTAATATTAATTAAACAAGTTAACTTCAAAATGAAAATAATAAACTGAATATGAATTATAAATATTATTTTGTAGATAGGCTGTTTCTTCTTTATTTAAAATTTAAAATTTCCAAAAATTTATTCAAAAATACAATTGTAACAAAATTAGTATCATTATTATCAAAAATGGATATAGAATATTTATAACAAAGTGATAAATATAAGGCCAACTTATCGAGCTGAATATTCGAGATGTTCAGTCAACTACCATTTATTACATGTATAAATTATAAAACTACAGTCATTATATTAAAACTAACGCAAATTACAATCATTCTATAAACGTTTCGACCGCACGCGGTCTTCTTCAGTATAATTATTGAAATATAAATTCTTACAATTCACATAATATCGAAATTTAATTATAGTTTTATAAATCGCAGCGCCTACGGAACGGGTTAATTTCTCGCATATTAACGATGAAACTATCCGAGATCTGAACAAAATCAGGGATCATATCGAGGCGAACATTGTTGGACAGGACGGATTGAAACACGCGTTAATTACTCAAAAACTCTTGATTCTGAATAACTATAATTAAATTTCGATATTATGTGAATTGTAAGAATTTATATTTCAATAATTATACTGAAGAAGACCGCGTGCGGTCGAAACGTTTATAGAATGATTGTAATTTGCGTTAGTTTTAATATAATGACTGTAGTTTTATAATTTATACATGTAATAAATGGTAGTTGACTGAACATCTCGAATATTCAGCTCGATAAGTTGGCCTTATATTTATCACTTTGTTTTCAATATACGAGCGACAATTGTATTAATTTATTTTTAATATACGCTGGCCTTACAATGCGTCAATTTAACACAAAACGGACTGATTACTATTTTAATTTTAATTTTATTCATAGAGTTTTTGGAAGAATAACCGCAGATTATTTTAAACAATGGATTAATGCGAATTACTTGTTAATAAGAGCGAGAGCAAAATTGGAATTTTTAAGAAATTGTAAAAATGGCGATATTTTTCCTACACATTTAGAAGGTTTTTGCCGCATTAAATTTAACGTTTTTCATCACAGATCGATCAGAAGACTAGATAGTATGTTGTACAAATTCAAAACAAATGCGATGAGCATTGAAATCTTTGATTTGCATAGACAGGTAGAGTCATTACAAAATAGGATTTTTCATCTCACCAGCGGGTTATTTAATCGTTTACCTGTACTCGCGTGGAATAGAATTTTCGAACATCATAACATTGCTTTTAAAAATTGCCACAACAGATTGGTTACTGCACACGAAAAGAAATTCAATTGGCTTAAGAGAAAACAACAGTATAAGTATATCAACAGCATCAAACCTATAGATATACATTGTTCTTTACATTTTGAAACTTCACAACCGACGAAAATATCACAAAATTCTCTCAGGGCAATCACTAATGATGCCAAGGAGATCAATATACACATAGAAGCCAATAAATTTCTCAATGATACAATTAACCCTTTGGAAAATACTAATAAAAAATGGTTTGTTAATCTTTCCAACACAGACATTCCGCCTAACGTTTCTAATCTGTTGCAAATGGGTGATAAATTCTGTCTTCCGAATATTAGTAAAAAAACAGCGATACATGAATTCATCAAGGACATAGAGAGTAATAGCAAACGAAATAATATTAATAATCTCACAACAATCAGAAATATCGCGGTTCCAAAATTTGCACAACTTCTGAACACGAAGGATAAAAATGACGTAAGTCAACAAAAATTACTTGGTGCACACAGAGATTTAATAAAATTTTGTAAAGACAATCCGAATGTTCTATTCACACGCGCGGACAAGGGTAATGCTACGGTGGCAATGGAAAGATCTCATTATATTAACAAAATGGAAAACGTTTTAAAAGATGTCAACACTTACACTATTGTTAAAAAAAATCCGTGCAAAAAAATAGAGAACGATTTGAATGATTTGTTGAAGAGATGGCTTAAGGAAGATTATATTTCAAAAAACGAATATTATAAATTACGTTGTAGTGATTCTCTCCTTCCAAAAGCGTATGGATTACCGAAAATCCATAAGGAAAACTATCCAGTTAGAATCATAGTTTCATCGGTTGATACAGCTCTATACTCGCTGGCTTCGTTTTTACAAAACACCTTACGAACTAGTCTACCCAAAGCGAAAAGTGATATTAATAATAGTTTTGATTTGTACAGCATATTGTCTGGTAAAAAGATTGATGAGAATGATAGGATGTTTTCCTTGGATGTGGTGTCTTTGTTTACGAACGTTCCTCTGGATCTTGCGATTGACGGTATTAACGATAGATGGGATCACATTGGAATAAATACTAAAATACCGAAAAACGAATTTTTGGGGGGTATAAAATTCATATTGACTTCTACATATTTTACATTTGATGACATAATTTATAAACAGACGTTTGGGACCCCTATGGGGTCACCGTTATCACCAATTATTGCAGACCTGGTTATGCAAGATCTTGAGGATACAGTTCTCAAAGCGTTGAATTTGGAATGTTTGTTTTATTTTCGTTATGTGGATGACATAATAGTGGCCACCTCTATGACTAATATGACTCAGATTGTGAATAATTTTAACAACTATCATGAAAGACTTAAATTCACGGTCGAACAAGAGGTTAACCATAGCTTGAATTTCTTAGATTTATCACTTAAAATTATTAATAACAAAATATATATAGACTGGTATCAAAAAGAAACCTTCTCAGGAAGGACGTTATCATTTTATTCAAACCACCCACTATGCCACAAAATAGGAATAATATATAACCTTGTAGACAGATGTCTATTGCTATCACATCCACTATTTTTTAATAAAAATTTGGAGTTAATTATTAATATACTCAGAAGCAATGGTTACCCTCTTGATCTGATTTTTAACAAAATTAATCATCGGATAGAACACATCATATCTAAGGGGAGCATTATAGAGAGACAGGCCAACATAGAAAGAACAAAAAGTATAAGAAATGACTCGGTCAATAAAAAATTCTTTGTCATTCCGTATATAGATGGGATCTCAGAAATGATTGTTTCCTCGGTAAAAAATAAAAATTGTATGGTAGGGTATAGATGTCTCAACAAACTGGATAATATTATTAAAGCGCAGAAAGATAAAACTAAACATCCATGCAATTCGAATGTGGTTTATAAGATCAGTTGCAATAATTGTAATGCATCTTATGTAGGCCAAACAAAGAGGCAATTGCAGACGCGAATAAAAGAACATAAAAATAATATTAGGTTGGACTCAACGAAACATTCAGTAATTTCTGAACACATAATAAATGAACATCATACTTTTAATTGGGACAATGTTAAGATCATGGACAACGAAAATAATTATTATAAAAGACTCATTTCTGAGATGCTACATATCAAGGAACAAAAAAATGGACTAAATTTAAACAAAAATACTGAGTTACTTAGCAAGTCGTATTTTGATATTTTGGATATATTAGCGAACAAGAAATAATAATAGGACAAATAGGACATTAACGAGTAAAACATAGATATTAGATCATATATAAACACGCACGCTCTCCGATCAAGTAGAGTTTAAAATGAGCTGTCTTTCTGTATTGTTGGTTTGTTATGTGTCATCCTTAATAACTGTTAATAAGTAGCAAAATTATCAAGAAGAACGATGATAGGTAAGCATACTACCAATTGTAGGGGATACATATTATAATTTGGACATGCGTTGATCGGTAATTTTTTATAAATCGCAGCGCCTACGGAACGGGTTAATTTCTCGCATATTAACGATGAAACTATCCGAGATCTGAACAAAATCAGGGATCATATCGAGGCGAACATTGTTGGACAGGACGGATTGAAACACGCGTTAATTACTCAAAAACTCTTGATTCTGAATAACTATAATTAAATTTCGATATTATGTGAATTGTAAGAATTTATATTTCAATAATTATACTGAAGAAGACCGCGTGCGGTCGAAACGTTTATAGAATGATTGTAATTTGCGTTAGTTTTAATATAATGACTGTAGTTTTATAATTTATACATGTAATAAATGGTAGTTGACTGAACATCTCGAATATTCAGCTCGATAAGTTGGCCTTATATTTATCACTTTGTTTTCAATATACGAGCGACAATTGTATTAATTTATTTAGAATATTTATATTTATATGTAATAATGCTTAGAAAAATTAATATTTAAATCTAAAAAATTATTAAAATTCATGATAAATTTGCTTGTAAATTAAAATATTTAATTAATATTGTAATATTAATTAAACAAGTTAACTTCAAAATGAAAATAATAAACTGAATATGAATTATAAATATTATTTTGTAGATAGGCTGTTTCTTCTTTATTTAAAATTTAAAATTTCCAAAAATTTATTCAAAAATACAATTGTAACAAAATTAGTATCATTATTATCAAAAATGGATATAGAATATTTATATTTATATGTAATAATGCTTATCATGCAGTTAAACATAACATTTCAATATTTAAATTAGTTATATTACCTGTATTATCAATTGTTTTATCATTTAGTATTTCAAAAAGATTAGTTTGAGAAATACTTGGTTGAACATCTAAAAAATGAACTAATACCAAATAATGTTATTATTTTTCTGTGCATGTTATTTTTATGAAGAAATAAGTTTATATAAACATGAATCAAAACGCATACCTTGTTGATTATTTTTTTCTGGAGATATTTCAGAAATATTTGGTTGAATATCTAATAAAGGAACTATAATTATTCCAAATGATTGATAATTAATATTTTTATGAAAAGAATATTAAATAAAAGATAGATAAATATCTCAACTACATACTACTTTTCTACGCATATTACTTTTATGAAGAAATAAGTTTATATAAACATGGATCAAAGCACACACCTTGATGATTACTTTTTTCTGGAGATATTTCAGAAATATTTGGTTGAATATCTAAAAATGGAACTATAATTATTCCAAATGATTGATAATTAATATTTTTATAAAAAAAATATTAAATAAAAGATAGGTAAATATCTCAACTATATGCTACTTTTCTACGCATATTACTTTTATGAAAAAATAAATTTATATAAACATGGATCAAAGCACACACCTTGATTACTTTTTTCTGGAGATATTTCAGAAATACTTAGTTGAATATCTAAAAAAGGAACTATAATTATTCTAAATGATCGATAATGAATATTTTATTAAAAAATCTTAAATAAAAGATAGCTAAATATCTCAGCTACGTATTGCTTTTCTACGCATATTACTTTTATGAAGACATAAGTTTATATAAACATGGAAACATATCAAAGCGCATACCTTGTTGATTACTTTTTTCTAGAGATATTTCAGAAATATTTGGTTGAATATCTAAAAAAAGAACTATAATTATTCCAAATGATTGATAATTAATATTTTTATAAAAAGAATATTAAATAAAAGATAGGTAAATATCTCAGTTACATACTACTTTTCTACGCATATTACTTTTATGAAGAAATAAGTTTATATAAACATGGATCAAAGCACACACCTTGATGATTACTTTTTTTTGGAGATATTTCAGAAATACTTAGTTGAATATCTAAAAAAGCATAAATAATTATGGCAAATGATTGATAATTAATATTTTATGAAAAAATACTAAATAAAAGATAGGTAAATATCTCAGCTATATGCTACTTTTCTACGCATATTACTTTTATGAAAAAATAAGTTTATATAAACATGGATTAAAGCACACACCTTGATTACTTTTTTCTGGAGATATTTCAGAAATACTTAGTTGAATATCTAAAAAAGGAACTATAATTATTCTAAATGATCAATAATGAATATTTTATGAAAAAATCTTAAATAAAAGATAGCTAAATATCTCAGCTACGTATTGCTTTTCTACGGATATTACTTTTATGAAGAAATAAGTTTATATAAACATGGATATCAAAGCGCATACCTTGTTGATTACTTTTTTCTAGAGATATTTCAGAAATATTTGGTTGATTGCTTTTTTCTATATTTCTTAACAAATTAGCATCAATATCTAAAAAATAATTTGTATATTTTTAGAAGAAATAAAATTGATATAAAAAATAATATAATGATATAAAACTTTTTGTCACCTTCATTACTTTCCATAGAACTTGAAGTGATACTTAAGTCGATTTGTTTTAAATATATTTTTGGTATATTATTCCTCAGATTTTTAGCAATTTCTTCAAGAGCCATATAACTTTCTTAAAACAATATTTGTATACAAAATTATTACTTAACAAGTATTATCCAGTAAGTAACAGTAATATAACCTCAATGTTATAATTTCTCACTAACTGTTACATAGATAGAAGGCATATTACATTGTTGCAGTTACAATAATAGTCAGTAGAAAATTATAACATAGATGTTATGTTATTATTTAATATTTAATGTAATTTAGTTAGTATTTAATGTTTACTGGATACATAGATATAATTACATATATAAAATTTTACATAATTTTATCTACTTACTACTAGATATTAT
Organism: Nylanderia fulva; assembly: GCF_048542155.1. Taxonomy (NCBI): domain Eukaryota; kingdom Metazoa; phylum Arthropoda; class Insecta; order Hymenoptera; family Formicidae; genus Nylanderia; species Nylanderia fulva. Next base: position 16,257 of record NW_028190436.1, read on the forward strand.
CCATCCTCTGGTTTTTCTTTTTTTTTTTACGCATTATTTTATAATTATTTTTATTTTTGCTCAAAGAATACATTGTGTAACACTGTGTCTCACAAATTAAAAGAGGTTATTTTACTATCTATTTCTTAGGCTGCATTCAGAAACTACACTCAAAACACAGTGACAGCTATAACGCGGCAACACTTGCTACGCGGCAAAAAACGATGCGATAGTCAATCAACTTACAATTTTTCCATTTATTTTATTTTTTCCATTTATTTATTTAGTATTTATTCTTCTAAGATCGACACTTAGGCCCGTATTCATAATCCGTTGTTATATTTAAGATCATCTTAAGACCTCGTTCAATCAATCAAATGGCCGCATAGCATCTTTTGATTGGTTGAACGATGTCTTAAGACAATCTCAAATATAAGAACGGATTATGAATACGGGCCTTAATGAGTTATTAGAAGTTCGTAAGGTCTTAATGAATTATTTAAATCACATGGATGTATGAAAAGCAAAAGTATTAAAAGATCTGGCGCAAATGATAGGTTTATATAATATATACAGTAAAATGGTAGTTTACAGATCAATTAGTTTTTAACAAAAAAATATCAAAATGTTTAAATATTGATCTTATTTTAAAACATCTTTAATTATTTTTCTTTAAAAACATACTAAAATTATAATTTTTACTTAATTATTTATTTATATTTGCAAAGATGTCTAACGGCAGTTTTAAAAACATATATAGCAAAGTTGATTAAAAGACTATATATTTACTTTATATAAGATTAATCAAGTAATTAGTACTGTAACTAAATTGTTTATAAATATATACAACATATATAAAGCTTATCTTGTAAATAATAACAATTAAATGTATTTAGTATAAAATTTTTATATTTATTGGCAATTTTAAGGACTTTATATAAAGAAATTAAAGAATGGTAGTTTTTAGGACAGTTCCTAAAACTGCCGATAAACATATATGGCTTTCAGGACTGACTTGAAAACCACCAAGAGTTCTCAAAACTGCCGATTTATACCAAAAATCGTCCCGAAAGCTACCTCTTGACATACATATATATATATATATATATATATATATATATATACTTACAATCTCGGTTCCTCATATCTGACTCCTCCATTTCTTGGTTCGAATCTGATTCCTGGAGATGCTTATACCATCTCTCAACATTCTCAAAACACCTCGAATGATCTTTTACCGCGTTCTCCATTTTTTCGATGTCTGGCACTTATTCGCACTTGTAACCTCAGTCTATTTTCGCTGACATTTGCAGCAATCCCTGATCATCGGTGCTGGACCGTCAATATGCGTTCGCATCCACGGCCGATTGTAGTGTTTGAGGCAGCGACGATATGTCTGAACCTCCGGATCCGTCTTGATATGCTCCGGAAGCTTGTCCCACAAATGTTCTACGAAATAGCCGCACTTTTGCAGTAAAACAATCTTCGGAATATATTGCAACTGTTCGGCACTTAAACTGAGAATGTCGGAAGCACTTGAAAGTATTACAAACATTTTGAATGAAGAGAGCGTGCGCTCGCCAGTGGTACTATGGCCCGGCAGCTGCATCGGTCCTCATTATATATCCCGATCATCCCTTTGTTCGTGGGGATGATGATGCAATTGTTAATTCGCGAGAAATATTTATGTGATATCTTATCTTCGGAGAAAATTTAGATATCGCTGATAATTCTTAGAAATACATAGATAAGGCCGCCATTTCATTTCACCCCGTCGGATCGACACGTCGCGCAAACATGTCGCAACCTGTATGTATCAACCCGCTTGATTGTCGGCAAACCTTTTGTTCTTAATAATTCGCAGAATTATCTTATCTTATCTTCGTTCGGAGAAAATTTAGATAAAGAAACGCAACCCCCTTAGTAATAGATATCTGAATGTCGGCGCTCGATTGATCCAAGCTTGGATTTTGCGGCAGCCATTCGCAAAATTTTTATCTTATCTTGGATTTTCGGAGAAAATTTATGAAAACTTTGATACCGCTCAAAGACGCCGCTTATCTTATCTTTGATACCTTACAAAGACGCCGCTTATCTTATCTTATCTTAAAACAAATCATATATAGTAGGCCAACTAAACGAGCAAATAAATAAGGTGTAAAAATTTTTATTAATAGTTAAATAATTAAATTAACATTCCGTTACAGAATCGATATAAATTGTAAACGTTTCGACTGCACTACAGTCTTTATCAATACATAAAAGTTAAATATTAAAATACAAAGTTAAATGTTAAAAATACAACGTTGGTTAAATATTAAAATATAAAATTGAAACGATTCTTCGCTGTTGACCAATAGATATGCAAGGCGGGCGATTGGTCTGAGATGCCAAGTTATGCGACATTTGAGCATGATTATCGTTTTAACAAGTCCTTTTCCCCGATATTTCAAGTGTGTGTTGCGAAGTCTGAATACCAAATGTGACATTTGGTATTCAGACTTCGCAACACACACTTGAAATATCGGGGAAAAGGACTTGTTAAAACGATAATCATGCTCAAATGTCGCATAACTTGGCATCTCAGACCAATCGCCTTGCATATCTATTGGTCAACAGCGAAGAATCGTTTCAATTTTATATTTTAATATTTAACCAACGTTGTATTTTTAACATTTAACTTTGTATTTTAATATTTAACTTTTATGTATTGATAAAGACTGTAGTGCAGTCGAAACGTTTACAATTTATATCGATTCTGTAACGGAATGTTAATTTAATTATTTAACTATTAATAAAAATTTTTACACCTTATTTATTTGCTCGTTTAGTTGGCCTACTATATATGATTTGTTTTAATTTGTTAACGAGCCTTTCATTAATTAATTTATCTTATCTTGTTTATGAACATATCAGGTAACATGATCCCCTTATCAGGTAACATGATTCCCTTATCAGGTTATCTGATATGTTTATAAACAAAAGATAAGCTTATCTACTGATAAGACCCCCTTCCCCCCGCGTGACGTCACCCCCCTTGCCCCCGATTCCCCCCCGCCCCTCACCCCCCCTCATTGCCCCCGGGTTAGAACTCTCCTAGTATACCTACTTTCTTCAGTCTAGAAAAATCAATTTTAAAGAAAGTAGTTGCGACGAAAGATTGAATGAACTTTGCACTTATATGAATCAATTACCGATTGATACAATTTGTCTATTGCCCACGTGTTATTTGTGCAAGGTTTTGAACACAGCAATGCTCGATAAAATCGACAGCGATGAAATTCTACTGATAGCAGAAGATGATGTCGACTGAGCTCCAGCAATGAAAAAAAAGGTGCATAAAATTTTAGAAGACAAAGATGATAAAGTGTCTGAAACAGCTGGCATTGAAAGAGTAATAGCGATTAAAATTGGCGCTAAAGTGATGATTCGACGAAACATTGACGTAACTTTGGGACTTGTCAATGGAACGATAGGCAATGTAGTTGCAGTTAATTGCTCTGCTGACGGCAATCGTATTGATTCCATCAAAATAGTTATTTCGGATAACAAAGAAATCGCAATAACGAAAGTAGATATTAAATTTGAAGTATTCCACAAATTAGTGGTACATCGGAAACAATTTCCATTGTCTCTCAGTTATGGAATAACTATACACAAAAGTCAAGGAATTACATGTAACAATGCAATGATGGATTTAGGAACGAATGTATTCAGTGATGGTCAAGCCTATGTAGGTTTGTCACGAGTAAGTAAATTGGAAGGCCTACATTTGATAAATTTCAATCCAGCATCAGTTAAAGCAAACTCGAGAGCCATTGTAGAATATAATCGACTGAGATCTATATTCAAATCTGAACTGCCACACCACAAATCAATCCGTCCGAGGAAAAGGTTGTGAAAATGTACGATCGTCGATGGGCTATCCCTAATATCATTGATGATGTGCAGAATTATGATTGTGAGGAACCAGAAAGTATAGTTACGTGGAAAATATATGGTCTTTGCAATAACGATGCTGTTTCGTGTTACGCTAATGTAATATTACAATGTGCGTTTCATTGCGTACGTATTAGGCAACAAATACTGAAAAATAAAGCATCGAATGCATTGACTGATGCCATCTGCGCGTATGGTGAACGTAAATATTGCAACATTCAAGCGGTTAGAAGATCTGTCGGAAAACGCTTCGAAGAACGAACACAACAAGTTGTTTCGGAATTTTTTACGGCTCTAATGTCGACGTATTCCGACATCAATGATGTATTAGAACTCGAATTAAAGCACGTAACATGTTGCTCGAATGTCAAATGTAATTACAATGTAACTAAGCTGGAAAGCAGTAGTTTGTTAATATTACCTATACATTCGACATTAAAAAGGAAAAAAGGTGTCACTCTACAAAGTTTGATTAATGTAGAATTTTCTAAATGGAAAACGATAAACGGCAATTGTAACGAATGTAAGGGTACCGTGTTGAAAAAGAAAACCGTAATCGAATCAACTTTATCCGTCGTAGTAATACAGCTCAATTTATATACTTTTGTAAACGGTGCTTCTAAAAAAATTATCAACAATCGGATTACCGCCGTGCCGACGAGTAATATCACGATTAATAAAAAAAGTACAAGGTAATAAGCGCTATATTTCACGAAGGTGAAGAAATGAATCGTGGTCACTACACGTGTATGTTGAGAGCTGACACAAAATCGGAATGGTATTACTCTAATGATATGGAAGTGTTCAAGAAAAAATGGCCCAAAGGAGCACAAGGGGCATACATATTGTTCTTAGAACAGATTAAATAATGGCGCTGTATAAAGGCTGCCGTAAACGCTACATTAAAACATCAACTGTTCTAGTACTGTATAAAAGTTGCCGTAAGCGCCAAAATAAAATATCGGCTGCTCTGGCGCTTTATAAAAGCTGCTGTAAGCGCTGCATTAAAACGAGTGCAATAAGTTTCTTATTTGACCTAGGCTTCATGACATTTCAAAAAGTATCATCAAGAAAAAAATTATCAGACAGAAATATGTATGTCGTGTTAAAATCGGAGAGACGAAGAAAAATATATGGTTGCGTTCTCACGAGAATGGGCGATAGAGGGGCCCATTCTTTATTTTCAATATTTATACAAGAATATAAATTCATTCTGTTACAATTGAAATAAATGTGCAATGTATCGTTAAAAGTTATTACAATTATACAAACATTTACATATATGATTAAATAAAATATATATGTATACTATAATATAATTATATATTTTATATATGTACATATATACCATATATTTCAATTATTTTGAACTGTATTGCATAAATTGTTACTTATACAAAGTTATGTGATAAGAATCGAAAATATGTCGTGTTAAAATCGGAGAGACGAAGAAAAATATATGGTTGCGTTCTCATGAAAATGGGCGATGGAGGGGCCCATTCTTTATTTTCAATATTTATACAAGAATATAAATTCATTCTGTTGCAATTGAAGTAAATGTGCAATGTATCGTTAAAAGTTATTACAATTATACAAACATTTACATATATGATTAAATAAAATATATATGTATACTATAATATAATTATATATTTTATATATATGTACATATATACCATATATATTTCAATTATTTTGAACTGTATTGCATAAATTGTTACTTATACAAAGTTATGTGATAAGAATCGAAAATACATATATTTGTGATACTTGAATTACTAGAAAGCTGCTCTATATATTTGTACTTTAAAAAGTAACTGATATCCTAAAAAAATCATAAAAATGAAAAGGTCAGGCCATGTTCAAAAGAAGGTACTGAAAAATTTAAACCTTTAAAAATTTAAACGATCTAATAATAAATTATCACGAAAAGTAACTGATATGTTATTCAAGGTGCCAGTTCAAATTGAACATACGTAAAGTGTATATTATCTAAATTTAGTAATAATATATTACCATGAAAAGTAACTGATATGTTATTCAAGGTGCCAGTTCAAAGTGTGAACATACGTAAAGTGTATATTATCTAAATTTAGTAATAATATATTACCATGAAAAGTAACTGTGATATTTTATTCAAGGTGCAAGTTCACATTGAACATACATACATATAAGTAAAACTGATTACAATTTGATTCTAGAAAATAAGTGCGATATGTTATTCTTAGTGCACAAAATATAATAGTCGTTTATAGAGATTTGATTTGAAATTCATACTAGCCCGTACAATGAAAAATAATTGCTCGTAATTCCAGAGTACCAATTTGTTAATGACTCACAAGGAGATGACGCCAATTAGAAAATCGCTTTTGCAACGAGTCATAGTGCGTTCGATAGCTTACATGTAGCTAATAAAAACCCTAAAGGCGTTTGTGCCAATGGGCCTTCGTTTAGGAGAAATTACCAAACAAAGTTAGGGTCACGCAACTATGTCCCATGTAAAGAAGAACATTAGAACCTTTTTCGAGTAAGCGGCGTAGTTGAGTCGACTAAGGCTCTCGTCCATACATTTTTGTGCCGGCGACGTGCGTTCGAGTCCCGCCGACGACTGCTTCGCTTTTTTTTTTTTTTTTTCAATTTTGGATATATAAAAGACACTACTTTAATTATTATTTATTTTTTTTAATTTATTTTGTTTTTCTATGTAAAAATAAGGACATTTCGGGATGTTTGAACGCAATACGAAATAAAAAACAGTTTTAAAGTCATGAACTGATTATATTTCTCATGCAATATACATGTGTTATTTTGTCAAGAATATTTTGTACAATATAAACTTTCTTTTATAATTATATATTTATTTACATATGATAAAAGGTTTCCATCGCTTCGCAATGTTGTGGATGAAAATTGATGTAAAAACATTGGAAACATAAAATTTTTTCGCACCACGAACATTTAATAAATGAATTATGTTGTCCACATACACATGTTTTATTATAAATGTTTGAAGGGAAGCATAATTGATTCACATTTAAAAATATTTCTCTATTGTCAGCTAATTTGGATGCATACCATGCATATTGAAGCATACATTTAAATTTCGGCGCTGATAACAGATAATGAGTTAAAGATTGTATACGAATCGCATCAGCACGAGTATTTAATTGTTTGCTTTCGTCATCTGATTGTGAAATTACATCTGGACAGTTTTGTATTTTCTTAATTATAATTTTCACTTGTCGATAAAAATAAACGTCGCACGGCTGACATATCGGAGTACATTTTGGCGGTATAATTTGTAAATTACATGTTGGTTTATTATTTTTGTCGCGAAATATTTCGTTATACATTTGGATGTTTTTTTGTCCTCCCCAAGAATCAACAATAAATAAAAACAAATTATCCCCGACATACGGTTTAACAACATTTTCCAAATACTGTGCGTATAATGATGTTGTTAATTTGCCCGATTTAGAACATGTAATAACGACATTTTTACATAATTCGAATAATTTATCTACATCTTTTTGTACGCGTACTCCAAAATTATCAGAAAATTCTTGCAAACAAACAAATACTTTATTTAATAACTTCCCGGATTTCGTCAGCGAATACTGGGCGGTGTATGAATGCGAAACTTTATTTAAATCGCCTATGTACAATTGAACTAATTTTTCTCCAGTGTACGTGTAAGTTCGCGAAACATTAACTCTATACTCACATCCTGTTTGGTCTGTATTAATTACAAAATCGGGATCGTAATCTGGCGAAATTGCTTGAATTAATGTTTGAAATTGTTCCGCTGATTTTATGACAACTTCTGGTGTAATTGCTTCTTTTTTAAAAACATATCGAACAACGCGACGATTCGATATCCTATAATCGTGTAAAAAGTTGGTTAACCACGTGCTGGATGCTACGAAATAAAAAACATTTGTATGTTCTTTGCTGTCTTGTTCTTCTTTTGGCTTGTTATATTGTGCGGCTGCAGCAATAGCCCACTGTTGAAGCAAACGTCGCGTAACTAATTGATTCTTTTAACGTATAAGACGGGCAACAAGAGCCAAATCGCGGATGACAATGCGTTATTCTAACGAAACTAAATCATTTTTCGTTAGAATTAAATACCGGTGCACAAGGCACCAAATTTTTACTTGGACACGGCCAAGATTTTAAAATATGAAATAATCTCATATTTTGAGATTTAATTTCAATACCCCTTTAACCCCCCTACGGAAAATAAATAAATGAATGCAAGAGAAAAATATAGATCCGAAAATCGCTGAATCGGGAATCGAACCCGAGACCTTTCGCTTGCCGGGCGACTGCTCTTCCAGCTGAGCTATTCAGATCCTTTCGATTCTATACTTTTCTCTGTTATATATATTAATGTTGGTAAACAAACGCATTTTTTAAGCCAGCGTGTATCAAATATAAGAGTTTTAACAAGGCTCTGTAATATAAATATAAATTTAACGTATAAGACGGGCAACAAGAGCCAAATCGCGGATGACAATGCGTTATCCTAACGAAACTAAATCATTTTTCGTTAGAATTAAATACCGGTGCACAAGGCACCAAATTTTTACTTGGACACGGCCAAGATTTTAAATATGATATAATCTCATATTTTGAGATTTAATTTCAATACCCCTTTAACCCCCCTACGGAAAATAAATAAATGAATGCAAGAGAAAAATATAGATCCGAAAATCGCTGAATCGGGAATCGAACCCGAGACCCGAGAGAAAGGTCTCGGGTTCGATTCCCGATTCAGCGATTTTCGGATCTATATTTTTCTCTTGCATTCATTTATTTATTTTTCGTAGGGGGGTTAAAGGGGTATTGAAATTAAATCTCAAAATATGAGATTATTTCATATTTAAAATCTTGGCCGTGTCTAAGTAAAAATTTGGTGCCTTGTGCACCGGTATTTAATTCTAACGAAAAATGATTTAGTTTTGTTAGGATAACGCATTGTCATCCGCGATTTGGCTCTTGTTGCCCGTCTTATACGTTAAATTTATATTTATATTACAGAGCCTTGTTAAAACTCTTATATTTGATACACGCTGGCTTAAAAAATGCGTTTGTTTACCAACATTAATATATATAACAGAGAAAAGTATAGAATCGAAAGGATCTGAATAGCTCAGCTGGAAGAGCAGTCGCCCGGCAAGCGAAAGGTCTCGGGTTCGATTCCCGATTCAGCGATTTTCGGATCTATATTTTTCTCTTGCATTCATTTATTTATTTTCCGTAGGGGGGTTAAAGGGGTATTGAAATTAAATCTCAAAATATGAGATTATTTCATATTTAAAATCTTGGCCGTGTCCAAGTAAAAATTTGGTGCCTTGTGCACCGGTATTTAATTCTAACGAAAAATGATTTAGTTTCGTTAGGATAACGCATTGTCATCCGCGATTTGGCTCTTGTTGCCCGTCTTATACGTTAAATTTATATTTATATTACAGAGCCTTGTTAAAACTCTTATATTTGATACACGCTGGCTTAAAAAATGCGTTTGTTTACCAACATTAATATATATAACAGAGAAAAGTATAGAATCGAAAGGATCTGAATAGCTCAGCTGGAAGAGCAGTCGCCCGGCAAGCGAAAGGTCTCGGGTTCGATTCCCGATTCAGCGATTTTCGGATCTATATTTTTTTCTTGCATTCATTTATTTATTTTCCGTGGGGGGGTTAAAGGGGTATTGAAATTAAATCTCAAAATATGAGATTATTTCATATTTAAAATCTTGGCCGTGTCCAAGTAAAAATTTGGTGCCTTGTGCACCGGTATTTAATTCTAACGAAAAATGATTTAGTTTCGTTAGGATAACGCATTGTCATCCGCGATTTGGCTCTTGTTGCCCGTCTTGTACGTTAAATTTATATTTATATTACAGAGCCTTGTTAAAACTCTTATAATTGATTCTTATTTCTTGCTTCTGTGAAGCGATCGTACACATTAGTTTTTATTGTATTTAATTTGTCTCTAAAAGTACCGCCTGACAAAACAGCTTTTTTATATTTCGTAACATCAAAAGGATGGTTTAAATATTTTCTAAAATGATGCTTTAATGTTTTGAAAGACCACTGTGGATGTTCTTGAGCTCTCAGTACGATCTTTAATTTTGTATCGTATGGCACTACTTTATGCGTAGAAATTTTTTTTGGAGGTTCATAATCTTCCAATTCATCGGATATATTCTTACTTGTACTCGGCATATTTTCGCATACAACCACGTTTTGTTCTTCTTCTGTATAATATTCAATGTCGTCCAAAATTTCATGCTCTCCTAATAGTTTAATAAATTTTTCAAAAAGTTTGCCGCCAACTAATTTAGCATTGTTTGAAAATTTACGTGGGGCGTCAGCAAATATTAAATTAAAGCGTACAGCAATATCTACAAACAATTATTTTACATTATAATTTGAAATATACTGTGACGTTATAAAAGCAGATAATTAATTCTTCATTAATATATTTACCACGAAAATATTCGACCGCATCCGTCAAGTCTTCCTTCGAAATATCGCACTTTGCAAGAAGTTGCACATATTCGACAGTTTCATCGGTAATAAATGTTGTCTCCATTTTTACTGATGTTTCGTACCACGCTCTCTTTACAAATGCTACCACGAAACTGGGCAGACCGTTACAACGTGTGAGAGTCCCTCTGTGAAAACCGTTAAAAAGGTCGAAAGAAGGGAGGGACTCTATTTAACAAAGGTCCTTTCTTACAAGTAAACGCTGACGAATATATCTGCTTGTCCTTTTGCGAGTCTCATCTTTTTATAATATTTCACACTTTTATTCTACATATAAAAAATTCCACAACAAAAATAATAAACCAAAATATAATTTATAATTTATACCGCCAAGATGTACATCGATATGCGATGTTTATTCTTACATCAATTTTTATCCACAACATTGCGAAGCGATGGAAACCTTTTATCATATGTAAATAAATATATAATTACTAGTATGCCCTGTCTCGGCTTCGCTCGAGATAATAATGTGATTGATCCTACGGATTAGAAGTGAATTATTCAATCGACATCTCGCGCGCCCCCTATTATACATTGTTGGTACTACGTCAGAAACCTTTACGCAAGTGCCAACAACAACTGTACCAAGTTTCAACTCAATTAGTTGAATGATGCGCGAACGCATAAAGCCCGAACACATAAACAAATTCATTTTTACATATTATATTACATTGCTCGTAGTAAACTATTCACGGAGAAAGTTAGAAGAACATCAGTCATGAGGATCACTATGCTTTTTTACATAGATGCCATTTGTAAAAAAACATGGTGACCTCCATGACTGATTTTCTACTACCGTTACTTCTTAATATAATGAAATTAATATTTACGAACGAAGACGGAAACCTTAAAGCTGGTATAAAAATCGACTGAATTGGGATTTGAAGAGGAAGGACTTTGAACACGATTGGTCAAAATTTTCGTACAGTTGATATTAAGTAGAAATCAATACAAAAGAATTAATTTTAAATTTTATTATTTTTGTTATTCAAGTTTGTAACAAATGAGTATATTACAAAGTTGTTAGTAAATAACATGTGACACTTAAACTTATAAATGAGGTAGGTAGGGCAGATAGTTTTAAATTTGTAGCAATAAAATATATTATTTTGAATTATAAATACTTTTACTTTCAATTCAATTTAGCACTAATCGGTGCACAATATTTTTGGTTAACCTGTCTTTAGCTAACACAAATAGATTCGACGGTTTTTCTACACGTGAACATGCAACATATAGTTGCCCATGAGAAAAACATGGATTTTCCAAATCTAAACCACAAATGGACATTGTTTGACCTTGAGACTTATTTATGGACATGGCAAAAGCTAAACGAATTGGAAACTGTAGCCTTCTGAAGGGTATCGTAGAATCTGACGGTATCATTGGAATACGTGGCAACAGGACCACTTCTCCTTTAAACTTTCCAGTTAAAATGGTTGCTTCAAGAATATTTCCGGTGATTTTTTTGATGACCAAACGCGTACCGTTGCATAATCGAGGTGGATTCAAATTACGCAAAAGAATGATAGGTGAACCAATCTTTAATCGAAGATTATGTGGTGGCATTCCAGGTATATCCAGTGAATTCAAAAATTCAATTGGAAAATTTACACTTTCATTTTCATCAACAACAGTATCGATTGATTTAAAAGACATCAGATCGCCTGGTAACAACTGTTGTATCTGGAAGTTAATTTCGTCAACATCAACATTTTTGGCTGCCAAAATAGCCCGATCACTGAGCCAGTTATGATTCAAGTAATTACTCTGTATATCCGGGAAAATACTCTGAATCAATTCATTTTTTCCGTGAAGAACAGTGCAGAAATTGTCTGGCAGTTTAATGCATTGCGTATTTGGTTGCAGTTCTATTTTACCGTTTCCAATATCTAGTAATTGTTCGGAAAATATTTGTGCTGATGGATCATTTTGCAATTGTATGCGCATATTTATAGTCAATCGAAGTGTTTCAACACTTCGCCATAAGAATGATTGTTTTAAACATGCATTAATCTCATCCGCGAAAGTAGAGCGAGGTATAACCGGTAAGGTCTGTCGGAAATCACCAGATAATAGTAAGATAGCACCACCAAAAAGTTTATCATTGCCTTTTAAATCTTGCATAGTTCTATGCAATGCCTCGAGTGAATATTTGTGTGCCATTGTGCACTCATCCCAAATTATGAGTGAACTCTTCCGCAACACTGCAGCTATTCCACTATTCTTTTTTATGTTACATAATGCGTTTGGCTTATTATGAATGTCCAATGGCAGCTTGAATGTTGAATGTGCCGTTCGCCCACCATCTAGCAAAGTAGCCGCAATGCCAGACGATGCGACTGCCAATGCGATTTTCTGTTGTGACCGTATTTTGGCAAGAATCAACGATATTAAAAATGTCTTACCGGTTCCACCTGGTGCGTCCAAGAAAAAAAACCGTCTTGTTTAGCAGCAACACCCAGCATAATCCGATAAATAATTTTTTGTTCTGCTGTCAGTAATGGCTCACTGTTCACGATAATTGTTGCTAAATTACGATGGTCATATTGTTTTTCTCGTTGTAAATCGGTATTGACTAAGTCGGCGGCTGGGCGAGCAGGTGATGGCATACCATAATGATTAAGTGGTAAATTTGAAATTAAAACACATAAATCCTCGATCAACACTAACGCTTCATTATACATCTTAGGCGTATAATCTATGTTTTGGCATTGATCTGTTTGTCTAATTCGGTGCAATATGTCTTCTGTCATACAATTTTTATATTTTTCCCACAAAGTGTGTGCTTGTGATGGATAACATGTCGTCAAAATAATTGCAAACAGCTGACGAATGTTATTGGGCGTTGATGTCAACGCAGCATCAGCAAGCGTTAAGTCCCAATGGTTATCGTCTTCTAGCAATTGCAGTTCACGACATGCATCTTGGTATGTATTGAATACTCGGCCGTTGACTGTTCGCAGAAATTCAAAAGACGTTGGTCCGGGAACATTCACCAATAATAAACGTAAATAGAAGCACTCACGTTGCTTTGGATTTACCGTGTAAAGTCGCCCCAATGTCTTAGCTTTGAATATGCCTGTAACGGAAGGATGTGGTTTTCCTTGTTTTCGTGGCACCCATTTTTTACCAGATTTGTTCCATGTGAAATAACGTGGAACATCAGTATATATCAATGTCTTTGCGAATTGGCCAAAAATGTCAGATCTTTGACACAATGTAAAAAACTCAGTTAGTGTCGTTTTTGGAGCCTCAAGCGCTCTTTGGAGAACATTTTCTTCAGTGAAGTATACACGTTGACCGTTTTCAAGATGTATTGCTAGATGCTGGACAGCAGGGTCTCTTTCGTGTATGGAAAAGCTAAGAATATGCCAAATAGCTTCGTTGCTGCTGATGTATCTACCCATTTGGTATCGTGTAATTTCGTCATTTTCATTTACATTTTGTACTCCAAACATAGCCAAATCACTGCCTTTATTTACATATTTACAAATGTACTTAATTGATTTTACAGAACTGCAAAGCTCGACATTGATATGAGCCTCATAAGTTTTTGAAAGTAATGGTGAGTATGGTACCACCCACCGATTATCAAATTCTACTTGATTTGTAGAATTCGGCAGTCGCATCGTGAATGTGTGGCCACCATTCTCAGTATTTCTGCGTCGATACATTGGATAACCGTCAATATCCGTGATAGTGTCATTCGTATGCGGCTTTGGGAAATTTTTCTTACATTTTCCATTTTCCATGCATGGTAATGTCATGTTAAAAGCACCGCACGGCCCGTGGATCATGTGTTTGGTAACAATATCAAATAATTCTTGATCAATTGATCGGTCTGGAATTTCAGCTGAAATTATTTGATCAATTTCTTCTGGACGGATTTTATCTTGAAGCCAAATTAAAATGTGGGCATGAGGCAAACCTCGCTTTTGCCACTCAATCGAATACAGCCAACAACGTGTGATACCAAAAACTGAATATTTAACAATAAAATCAATTAAGGATTTCAATTTTTGTTTGAACACACGTGCAGTTATATCATGACGATGAATTACTTTTTGTCCTGATAATAGTAAAGTTTGTATCTCTTTCCAATTCGGATTGCATGTGAATGTTATAAACAAATCTGGTCGGCCGTAATGACGTACGTAAGTCATCGCATCTTGTATGTATTCCTGCATGTTCCGTGGACTGCCGATGTAGCTTGAAGGTAAAATGAAAGCATTACCGATGTCATTGGGGTTTAAATTTCCGTCGATGTTGCCAACAACAGTATCTCGTAAGTGAATGTATTCTTCCGATCGTAATTTAGTCTGGTTGTATCGAAAGAATCGCAAGCGTTCGCTTTCAACCTTAGCATACATATCAACAATGTATTGATGGAATAGCTGACGATATCGATGGATGTAGTTGTCCTGATTATGTCTAATCATCAATCGGTGTGCGTAGTAGTTCATTGAACTAACTTTTTTATCTCTTTGAGCACCTAAAAAAAAATAAGAAATAAAATAAAATAAGAAATTAAAAATTGTACATACAGTAAGAAAATAAATAGTTAATAGTCAAATTTACCGGTATTTGGATCACACTGTTTGATGTTAAGGTGATATTCATCCTGTCCTTGCCAAAATATTAATGGATATTGCAGTGCGTCATATGAACGGTGTAGATCCGAAATCGTACTAACAGTGTTGTCTCGCCGTGTAATTTGTATAGCTCTTTTGTCAACTGGATCACCAACCATAATAACAGCAACCTCATCAAGAGTTGGAGCGTTGAATCTGCCAGCATGTTCACCTAATGGGACTTTGTCGGCTTTTATGACGATTTGATAGTTGTCATTTTGCAATCGTGGCAAAACTCTTTTAATCAATTGAATTAGTTAATTCTGATCTTCTAAAAAATTTTCCAGCAATATCACAATTGCTCTTTCCTCTGCTTGTTCAATGAAATTATACTGGCACCGAGTTGTCACGCGCTCTTCACAATTGCCCATAAAATAAATTTGAAGAAATTTCGGATCATTATCAGGCATTGGCATCAATGACCCGATTTTATGGTACACCTGGCCTTGTATTTTGAATGTAGTTTCAAAATTACGTCCATCGGATGCGAGATCGCAAATTTTAGTTGCCCCAAATGACGTCATTTGGAAGCAAGAATTAAATTTGCGTATCTTACGCAAAAATAATTTTGAATCATCTGAATCGCCAGCAAGAAGGGATAATAAAGGTTCCGGCGGAGTAGGAAGAGATGACAGCACAACTTTTCCTGATGCGCAGCACATGCCGGGTGTTTCATTCTGAAATTTCAATGCCTGACAATATTGACATACTTTATCCATTGCACCGATAGCAATTTTTGAATGCGCAGAGTAGTTAATATTTGGTGCATATTCGAAAGCAAGACGAACAAATGATGCACGTGTTAATGAGCGGCTGGTCCGCTGCCTCTGTCGTTCTTGTGCTCGTGCTGTAGCTATGTTTTGTTCTCGTGCCGCTCTTGTTCTCGCAATAGTCTGTCGCAGACGTTCGTCACGCTGTTCTTGAGATTCTTGTGCACGACCCTCCGCTGTCCTGATGTTTTGAGCTGCATTCCTTGTTGAGATTTATTCTGTCGACAGATGAGCTCTTTCAGCACGTTTGCGTCGTGCCTCTCTGCTCCGCGCGTTGCTGAGGTTCGATTTTTTCGGTGGCATTCGACTTTAAATAAAAATTTAAACGTTTAAATATTAAAAATAAAACTGTAAAACATGCTACTATAGCACATTGAAATAAGGAGTGCAAAATAATTTTTAATATAGGTTGAATAAAATACCTCATGACCATAAAAATACATATATCATACACAGTGTGATTTGATGCATAGCAACTATGTGATAATACTTACATGTATATCTTGTTTTGAACAATGAGGCACTAACAATTAAAAAGCAGGAATAATTTCCACGAATTTTACAGCAACTATTTCGGAGGAATAATCGGGACTGACAACACGAACTTGGTGTCGTTTTTGTCGATGTATACGTGCTTTGTTCACGAAGTCACCGCGCAAAACAAAATAGGAAAGTCATTTACTTTGAAAAGTACATAGTAAATGACAATCCAGTCAACAGATATCGCTATCTGTGACAATCGTTTGGAGATAACAGATAACTGTGACTGTCATATAATAATATTTACTTTGAAAAGTACATAGTAAATGACAATCCAGTCAACAGATATCGCCATCTGTGACAACAGTGGAGATAACAGATAATTGTGACTGTCATATAATAATAAACAAATAATTTGCAATAAAATAATATTGCGACTATAAATTGAGATGTAAGCTATCCTATGTTTCAAGTTGGATCCAAGTGCACACCGTGTGCAAATTTGATTGAAATCGGTTAAGTAGTTTAGGAGTCCATCGCGGACAAACAACGTGACACGTAATTTATATATATAAAGATAAAAGAAAGTTTATATTGTACAAAATATTCTTGACAAAATAACACATGTATATTGCATGAGAAATATAATCAGTTCATGACTTTAAAACTGTTTTTTATTTCGTATTGCGTTCAAACATCCCGAAATGTCCTTATTTTTACATAGAAAAACAAAATAAATTAAAAAAAATAAATAATAATTAAAGTAGTGTCTTTTATATATCCAAAATTGAAAAAAAAAAAAGCGAAGCAGTCGTCGGCGGGACTCGAACGCACGTTGCCGGCACAAAAATGTATGGACGAGAGCCTTAGTCGACTCAACTACGCCGCTTACTCGAAAAAGGTTCTAATGTTCTTCTTTACATGGGACATAGTTGCGTGACCCTAACTTTGTTTGGTAATTTCTCCTAAACGAAGGCCCATTGGCACAAACGCCTTTAGGGTTTTTATTAGCTACATGTAAGCTATCGAACGCACTATGACTCGTTGGAAAAACGATTTTCTAATTGGCGTCATCTCCTTGTGAGTCATTAACAAATTGGTACTCTGGAATTACGAGCAATTATTTTTCATTGTACGGGCTAGTATGAATTTCAAATCAAATCTCTATAAACGACTATTATATTTTGTGCACTAAGAATAACATATCGCACTTATTTTCTAGAATCAAATTGTAATCAGTTTTACTTATATGTATGTATGTTCAATGTGAACTTGCACCTTGAATAAAATATCACAGTTACTTTTCATGGTAATATATTATTACTAAATTCAGATAATATACACTTTACGTATGTTCACACTTTGAACTGGCACCTTGAATAACATATCAGTTACTTTTCATGGTAATATATTATTACTAAATTTAGATAATATACACTTTACGTATGTTCACTTTGAACTGGCACCTTGAATAACATATCAGTTACTTTTCGTGATAATTTATTATTAGATTGTTTAAATTTTTAAAGGTTTAAATTTTTCAGTACCTTCTTTTGAACATGGCCTGACCTTTTCATTTTTATGATTTTTTTAGGATAAATATATTTGGATTCAGCGACGCGTCCGAAAGGGCCTATGGCGCATGCGTATACGGAGTAACCTCAACGGAAGATGGTAACCATCATTTATACTTACTTTGTGCAAAATCAAGAGTTGCTCCGTTGAAGACTGTGTCATTAGCCAAGCTCGAATTATGCGCAGCTCTTCTATTAGCCAAGCTTTACAGAACGACTTCAGAAGCAATTGGAGATAAAATCGACAAGTTTATTTGTGAACGGATTCTACAATTGTACTCTCAGTTGGATTCATGTATGTCCAAGCACTTTAAAAACATTCGTGGCAAATCGAGTTTCAAAGATACATAGGCTCATTTCACATATCAAATTTCATCTACCGTCGGATAAGAATCCAGCTGACATTCTATTTCGCGGGGCCACCGCTAATAAGTTGAAGATTAATAACTTATGGTGATTCGGACCTAATTGGATTTATCGAAAGGAAGATTGGCCTGAGCAGTCTGTGAAATTAGCGAACTTGCCGGAAATGAAGATCGTAAGCGCTCTGGGAGTAACCGGCACTGCGTCTATTAATTTACCAGATTTGTCATTGTTTGAAAAACTTATCAGAATCCTAGCTTACTGTCACAGATTTATTGATAATTGTTGCAACTCAAAACACGTGGGAACACTTGCCGTCGAAGAATTGGAAAGAGCAGAAGTGACAATCCTAAGGGTGGTACAACAAGAAGCATTCTCTTCAGAAATCCACTGTTTGAAGACTAAAAGGCCTCTCAAAGGAAGCAGCAAAATCATTGCGTTTAGCGCATACTTGGATTCGAATGGATTGTTGCGAGTCGGTGGTCGCTTGCATCATGCGAAGATTTCAGAAGAAGCGAAACAACTTATAATATTGCCTGCAAGGCATAAGGTTACGAATTTGATTTTCAAGGCAGAACATGTTAAATTGCATTATTGCGCGGAGTTGAGCAATTATAGTACGCAGTCAGGCAACGGTACTGGCCACTTTCAGGACGACGAGAAGTGCGAAAGGTTACCCGTTCTTGTATTTATTGTTTTCGACTACATATAAGAGACACACAAGTCAAGATGGGAGACTTATCAGCATCAAGAGTTGAAAGCTTTACGCGTCTATTTGCGACCTGCGGAGTGGACTATGCGGGTTCTATACAAATAAGAGAGAGCCGACATCGAGGTCGGATCCACATCTCTAAGGCATACGTTGCTATCTTTATTTGTTTTAATACAAAGGCAGTTCATATAGAACGAGTCTGACAACTGAGAGTTTTTTGGCAGCCTTACATCGATTCACGGGTCGGCGTGACATCTGCTCAAACCTTCACTCCGATAATGGTACGAATTTCGTAGGAGCTGAAAGGGAGCTAAGAGAAATCTACGAATTTCTAAAGAATAACGAAGAAACGATACAGACGCAATTGGCTAGACAAAAAATAAAATGGAGCTTTATTCCTCCAAGAACCCCTAATTTCGGAGGACTATGGGAGGCGGCGGTGAAGCGAGCAAAATACTACTTCAACGTAGTAACTAAGAACCTCATTTTAACATTCGAGGAATGGTATACTCTTCTTGTTGGAATTAAAGCAGTCCTTAATTCCAGGCCTTTAACTCCTTGTTCCAGTAATCCTCAAGATTTATCAGTCCTTACTCCTTCTCATTGTAACGGTGCGTTTTCGGTTAGCCTCGGACGGCTCGCCGGAACCAGGATTCGGGAGCGGAAGGCCAAACTTGCGTACACGAGTTGAGTCACAAATGGTTTATTCGATGATTATTTACATTATATACACACTTAACCTAGGGGACCCGGACGGTCACACTGCTCTGTACACAAACTTATATCTAACGCGCGGACGGACGAACGATCTCGCGGTCGCGGAGCCGCGGGCGGCGGCGCGACGCGCTGTAGGAGAGTCGGATGCCGAGTATACCCTGGCGTCAGAGGGGGCACGCCCACCTCTGCCGACCGGAGAAAGGAGCCGAATGCCGGGTACCCCCAGGCAGCGGAGGGGTCAAACCCACCTCCGTCGGCCGGACACAGGAGACCGAATGCCGAGTACTCCCAGGCAGCGAAGGGGTTAAACCCACCTCCGTCGGTCGCAGATAGGAAACCGAACGCCGGGTACTTCCAGACAGCGAAGGGGTTACATCCATCTTCGTTGGTCGTATGTAGGAAAGTCGAACGCCGGGAACTCCCAGGCTCCGAAGAGGGTATTCCCGTCTTCGTCGACTGTCGTGAATCTGGTCTAGGAAGCCTCGGGGACACCCAGAGGCCTGGTGCTGGAATCGGATTCAGGATAGGAATGGTGTCGGCTCCTCGGACGAGCCGGCTTATATACTAGTGCTGGTCCTCCCCACGCGCTTTTTCGCGCGTAGCATCCCCCCCGGAGGGGATGAATCACGCGACCGGTGGATGGTCGGCTCGGTGCGTCGGGCAGATGTCCGACCCGGTGCAATTAGTGACGACCACTAATGGGTCGTCACATCACTTCTCTTTTTACGGGAAGGTGACAGGAAGGGGGTGGACGGCCCGTGGTCGACCTCGTCGGTCGAAGCGGATGATCCACTTCCCTGTTGCCGTACGTAGCCGGTACTTCCGGCTGGTCGTGGCGGCGTAGAAGGGGATCTCCACCACGGTGCCGTCCCCCAGCGTTACCTGCACTGGCAGCGTCGCGGCGGTGTTCGGCGAACGCGGCGGTGGCGGACGTGCGTGGTGGTCGGCTGTCGGTCCGCGTGCAGGAGGGCCGAATGGTTGGGCGGTCGCTGCTTGGTCGGTAACGGCGGCTAGGCTTCACGTACGGGGCCTGGGGGCTGCGGGGGTCGAGGTGTTGAGCCCCCGTTGCTGTCCGGGCGTTGCGGACGGTCGGCGTGGTGCGCTCGCCCGAGCCTGGCGTCGCAACGCTATCAGCACCCCTGGCCCGTGTCTCGTTTTCCGCGGGGGAGGCGGGGTGGCGAGTATGATTGCCCGCCACCTTGTCTCCACGTTGGAGCGTTGGATGCTCGTCCCGGGTCGGGGCACGTGCGCGACCCGTGCCGGTGTCGGTGGTGCGGGTGTCGGTCGTCGCTTCCACCCCCCGCCGCTGTCGTCGGAGGATGAGGAGATGTCTCGAACAGGTCTCTGATAGTTTTCATTGGGGAGCTCATCGTAGACTATGCCGATCGTGCGGCTCGTACTGCCTTATATACCCCGGTCGGCGGGGTGGGGGTGCGCTGGAATGTAGTAAACATGTTTTTGTGATACGGTTTTTCAGCGGTTCGACTAGGATAGCGATAGCTAGAGTCTATTTATACTTATCTTGGGGGTTTACGGCCCCTCGATAGGCTGTTCGTCGTCGCTCTCTGCGTTGTGTTCGTCGTCTGGGGCAGTTGTCTCCCTTACTTCGGCAGGCTTCAAGTCCTGGATGTGTATGTGTCGGTGCCACTTGCCGCGTGTATCCCGGAGGTCTACGATGACCGGTGAGATGAGGCGACGGACCTCCATTGGTCCGCTGAATTTTGGGGCGAGTTTCACGTTGAATGCCTCGCTCTTCCGGGAGAGGTGTTGTTCTCGCTTCCAGACTTGGTCTCCCAGTTGCGGTCGCCATTCACGGCGCCGGAGATTGTAATGCCTCTCTTGTTTCTGGAAAGCACGGGCCAGGTGGACACGGACGAGCTCGAAGGCCTCCTCCAGTTGCTGGCTGCGTTGCCCCGGTTCTTGTTCGTCAGGT
Source organism: Nylanderia fulva (assembly GCF_048542155.1). Lineage (NCBI taxonomy): Eukaryota > Metazoa > Arthropoda > Insecta > Hymenoptera > Formicidae > Nylanderia > Nylanderia fulva. The sequence continues at coordinate 37,918 of NW_028190436.1, forward strand.
TCGTGTCGATCCGCCACGTGAGGCCGGGCTAGCTTCCTCCCGTGGTTCAGGTACGCCGGTGTGTACCCCGTGGCCTCGTGGCGGGCGGTATTGATTGCAAACTGCAGCGCGTCTAGGTGGCCGTCCCAGTCCTGGTGGTGTTCTCCGGCGTACTGGGCGGCGTGTGGCCTCGTCGGGATCTCGGCAGGGGCCCCACCAGATCTACGGCAACCTGCTGCCATGGTGCCGTGACGGGGGTGGCGTGGAGGAGACCAGCCGGCCGTTGCTGCAATACCTTGTACGCCTGGCAGTTCGGGCATCGGCGTACGTACCGAGCAATCTCCCGGAACATACCGGGCCAATAGTACAGCTGGGCGGCCCGGGCGATGGTCTTGGATACCCCCAGGTGTCCTGCTGTGGGCTCGTCGTGTAGCCGCTGCAGGATTTCGGGTCGTTGGTCGCGCGGCACGCATCTCTTCCATTGCTCCCTCGGAGGCGTGTGTCGGAAATCCAGGTTGTGCAGTACGTGGCGATATAGTTGCCCATCTCGAATCTCGTAATCTGGGGTGATCTCTGGTTCCGCTTCTACCTGGACTCGCATCCGGTTATACCAGGGGCACGTTGGTTGGTTGATGACGGCGTTGAGCTGTGGCTCCCGCGAGAGCGCATTGGCTACTTGATTTTGTGTCCCCCGACGGTATTTGATGTCGAAGTCGAACTGCTGCAGCTCGAATACCCAGCGGCCTAGTCGACCGGTAGGAGCCTCGAGCTGCTGCAGCCACTTCAATGCCTGGTGGTCCGTGATCACGGTGAACCGATACTCTTCCAGGTAGTCTTGCATCCTTCTGATCTCCCATACTACGGCTAAACACTCTAACTCTGTGGCGCTAAAATTGCGCTCGGCGGGGTTAAGTGTTCGGCTAGCGTAGGCGATGACGCGTTCTCCTTCCTCGAATTCTTGTGTTAGGACGGCTCCTAGTCCGTGGGAGCTGGCGTCCGTTTGCAAGAGAAAGGGGCGGCTGAAGTCCGGGCAGGCGAGCACCGGTGCGGTAGTCAGGGCCTCTTTGAGTCGTCGGAAGGCTTGTTCTTCCGGTTCTCCCCAGGCCCACCGTGCGTTCTTTTTTGTGAGGTTCGTGAGGGGTGCGGCCACAGCAGAGAACTTGGGGATGAATATGCGGTACCACGAGGCCATTCCCAGGAACTGGCGGACTTGACGAAGCGTAGTAGGGACGGGCCATCTCGTTATGGCGCTGACCTTGCCCGGGTCGGTATGGATGCCCCGGCGGTCGATGATGTGTCCCAGGTACTTAAGGCTGCTTCGGCTAAAGTGGCACTTCTCGGTATTAAGGCGTAATTTGGCAGCCCTTAAGCGTCGAAAAACCTCGCGCAGATGTCGGAGGTGATCCTCAAACGTGCGGCTGGCGATAATGATGTCGTCTAAGTAAACCAGCACATGGGGCTCCAGATCCGGGCCTAGGACCGTATCAAGCAGCCGCTGGAACGTGGCCGGAGCGGAGTGGAGGCCGAACGGCATAACCGTGAATTGGTACAGCCCTTTTCCGGGCACGGTGAAGGCTGTCGCTGGCCGGCTTGCCTGGATCAGTGGGATCTGCCAATACCTGCTTTTCAGGTCGAGGGTGAACAGATACTGGGCCCCTCGCAGTTTATCTAGTGTGGCGGTGATGTGGAATAACGGGTAGGCGTCCTTTTCGGATGCTGCGTTGAGCTTCCGGTAGTCAATGCAGAAGCGGTGAGTTCCGTTCTTTTTTCGGACAATGACTACCGGCGAGCTCCACCCGCTTGCGAAGGGTTCAATGACCCCCTTTTTCAACATCTCCTCGACTTCCTGGTCGATCACTTGCTGCATGGCCGGGTTCCGCGGCCGGTACCGCTGCTTGATTGGTGGGCCGGGTTTCAATCGGATGTGATGCTCGGCACGGTCGGTGGGGCCCCGGATGGCGTCGAAGAGAGGCAGCTCGGCGGCCAGGAAGGCCTGCAGTCGGGTGTTCTCCTTGGTCACCCCGGTACTCAAGGCGGTGACGTTGGCGCTAGTGGCGGTATGTCTTGTGGCCCGGCGTGTGGTGGTTGGTGCCAGGCCGATCCCCAGCTTAGCACAGGTCGATGCCAATCAGTATCGGGCTGCTGAGTCGAGGCAGCACCACAGTATATACAGTAGCGCAACTCTCTGTCGGCACTTTTAATGTCAGTGAGGGCCAAAACGGAGTGCGCATGTGCGAAATAGTTAAGTTGCCCAGTATCGCCATCTGAACTTCTCTTTCTTCTTTCGCCTGAGGGGATTCGTCCCAGGGCGCCTACAAATAAAGCTTTATTCTATTCTATTCTATTCTCTTTTTATTCTTTATTTTCCGTTCTGTCACACTTCAGGCCGGCGTTCCATGGAGCAGATTATGCGGAAGCGGAACCAGCGGATCGCCAATCACGGAATCGTTCCGATAGAACTTATCGATGAGTTCCATCGGAACGATTCCGTGATTGGCGATCCGCTGGTTCCGCTTTCGCGTAATCCGCTCCATGGGACGTCGGCCTCACTATTACGATAAACTAATCTAAACTGAATGAAAGTTACTACAAATAAATTGTTAATATATTGAAAAAAGCTAAAAATATATAAAAATTTGGAAAAATGAACGATAGTAATTAATTAACCTTAAAATACATAAAATCTATATATATAAAGAAATCTACCAATATATATAAATATATTATACTTATAAAATATTATTAGTTGTAAAAATATTATAAAAATTAATGTAATATATAATTTACTTAAAATAAAATGAACAAAAAAATATAATCTGGCAACATATTATATTTACATAAAAGCAACATAATACATATATAAATAAGATAATTATATTTGTATTAAATATAATATTGTATATAGTATATATATGTATATGCAAGTGTAAAATAATTTCAAAAAATATATTGTTAAATGAAATGAGTGAATATATGCACCTGAGAAAAAAATTGACATATGCATATGTCTAAAAAATTAATTTAAAATGTGGAAAATAAACAAATCTATTTAATAAAGAAAAAGAATATATTAATATCTTATAAATAAAATCTCGACGGCAATCGGAGCCTATGCAGATGACATGCACAAAATTAATAAATTAAAATGAGATCTCAAGTCAAACTCATTTATTAAATTCTAAACGTTTCGACCCACTTCGGGTCTTCTTCAGTAGCTGCAAAATACAAAGAAACAAAAATAGAAGATAATCGGTACAATCAGAAAATTATAAAACTCGTATACATACAATCCGCAAATAAATTAAATATCATTCTCCTCCCTATTCAAACCGTCCGGCCGTCGGAGTGTCCCCCTAACGGTGACCATCGTCAGGAAGGAAGCGGAGCAGTGACTCCCTTACCAACACTAATCAACATGGTATAAATTAAACGTAGAACAATTCACAAGAATTAAAAATTAAGAACCGGGAAGAACACTCACCCCGACAGCAAAAACAGAGAGAAGACGATGCTACACGTGACACATCACTCTAACGACTGTGCGGTATTCTACCTCGACACAGTCGATACATATATACGCAAAAAACAAATATAAAAATATAAAAATAAAATATGAAAATAAAAATAAAAACAACTAAAACTTATCGGCACTCATGTCAAAGGTCTAATAAAAAAACCCGGCTATGTATAATCACAAAGCTAGATTTTGGTAAATTTTTCTATTAACAGATCAAAATTCTCGTTTAATTTATCAGTGTCGCTATGTAAATTTAAACTATTCCTCTGCCGTTTTATGTGGATCATTTCGGATATCAAACGTTTACCTAAAAAAGGCTCCTCGTCTAAGACTTTTACATCCTCCCAATTAAATTCATGGTTCAATAATCTATGTTCCGATATGACTGATAATTGTGACGCGTTTCTTTTTATGTTGTTGCGATGTTCTTTCATCCCAGTTTTCAACAATCTACCCGTCTGCCCTACGTACGACGCATCACAATCCATACAATCAATTTTATAAACTACATTATTATGGAGTTCTCTTGGTAACTTATCCTTGTTTATAAAATTGATTGTATGGATTGTGATGCGTCGTACGTAGGGCAGACGGGTAGATTGTTGAAAACTAGGATGAAAGAACATCGCAACAACATAAAAAGAAACGCGTCACAATTATCAGTCATATCGGAACATAGATTATTGAACCATGAATTTAATTGGGAGGATGTAAAAGTCTTAGACGAGGAGCCTTTTTTAGGTAAACGTTTGATATCCGAAATGATCCACATAAAACGTCAGAGGAATAGTTTAAATTTACATAGCGACACTGATAAATTAAACGAGAATCTTGATCTGTTAATAGAAAAATTTACCAAAATCTAGCTTTGTGATTTTACATAGCCGGGTTTTTTTGTTAGACTTTTGACATGAGTGCCGATTAGTTTAGTTGTTTTTATTTTTATTTTTATTTTCATATTTTATTTTTATATTTGTTTTTTGCGTATATATGTATCGACTGTGTCGAGGTAGAATACCGCACAGTCGTTAGAGTGATGTGTCACGTGTAGCATCGTCTTCTCTCTGTTTTTGCTGTCGGGGTGAGTGTTCTTCCCGGTTCTTAATTTTTAATTCTTGTGAATTGTTCTACGTTTAATTTATACCATGTTGATTAGTGTTGGTAAGGGAGTCACTGCTCCGCTTCCTTCCTGACGATGGTCCGTTAGGGAGACACTCCGACGGCCGGACGGTTTGAATAGGGAGGAGAATGATATTTAATTTATTTGCGGATTGTATGTATACGAGTTTTATAATTTTCTGATTGTACCGATTATCTTCTATTTTTGTTTCTTTGTATTTTGCAGCTACTGAAGAAGACCCGAAGTGGGTCGAAACGTTTAGAATTTAATAAATGAGTTTGACTTGAGATCTCATTTTAATTTATTAATTTTGTGCATGTCATCCGCATAGGCTCCGATTGCCGTCGAGATTTTATTTTTATTGTAACACAATAATTCGAGCCGAGATTAATAGTTTTTTTATATTAATATCTTATGTTAAAATAATTTCTGCTCTGAATATACACTGGTCTAACCCATATATACTCTAGAAACAAACATTTAAAGGGAATATTGCAACGGTCATTTAAATAGAAAGAGAGCAACAAACAGAGAAAGTGAGAAAGAAGATCACGTGACAGTACAGGCCAATCAGGGCCACCTTATCTATTTCGCTCATGCGCACTCCGTTTTGGACCTCATAAAATCAGGAGAGTTGCGCTACTGTATATACTGTGGCAGCACTGCGAATCGGTGACGACAGGGTCGTCCTTGGACTCGGAACCTCAGGCGGACGGTGCCGATGACGTTGGTTGTGGTCTCGTCGGCCAGTCGTACTGTGTCTCCGCCCGTGCCGAGACGTTGGATCGGGATCCGGCATCGTTGAGCGGTTTCCTCGTCCATGAAGGAGATTTCGGAACCGGAGTCCAACAGGGCTCGGACCTCCGTCTGATGTATCTGTATGTGCAGGTGCGGCCTGGGATTGTACTCTATTCGGTGCTGGACCGGCCTACGGCCGCTACGTTCCCGGTCCGGGCGGCGTTTCCCGATGGCGGGTAGCAATCCCGGGTAAGCACGCCGTCCTTGCCGCACCGGGAGCAGAACTTTGGGGGGGGGGGGGGGGGGCGCTTGCAGTCTAGGCGAGTGTTTGCAGCGCCAACAGCATTCCTCTCGATTGTACGTGGCGGCGGCTACAGTGGCCCTGGGCCGAGCGGGGCTCTCCGCCTTGCGTTCTCTTCGCCTCTGAGTTATAGCCTCATACTGGGCGACCCTTTTTTTTTTTTTTTAACGCAGTGGGAATCCTCATGGATACCACCGCTCTCCGGGAAGAGAGCGGATGGTTATGTGGGACTTCTTGCTCCCCTTGGCTGATCCACGAATGGATCGGTCAGGGGGCTCAAGACATACCTCACTAAACCCACTGCGGATACCTTCACGGCCGTTAATGGGGGCCGGCCAGGATGCTGGTATCCCATGCCGACTGGCCGCTCCCCCGCCTAATCCCTCCTTGGGAGAGTGCCGCTGAAGGCGACACTCTCCCCCCCCCGCGAATTGCATCGTGCGGGGGTCCTCGCGGTTGCGACGCAGGGCGGTATCGACCCCACGTCGCGCCCTCCCAAAGAGTTTAGGGGGCGGGGTCACGGCTCGAGTATTTCGCTCGAGCCGCCACCCCCCGCCTCCGGAGCGGTGCTCCCTCCCCCTCCCAAGGGGAGTGGGGATTCGGCATTCGCCCCGGAGGCCCTCTCCAGGGGGTTCCTCTCAGAAGGAGAGAAACCCCCTTCGTGGACGGCGTTGCCCTCCCACCGGTGCCTTGTGGCTCCCGGTGAGAGGGCCCCGCGCGTCACGTCTCCGTCATAGAAGGGGGCCTAGGCGCCCCAGGCGGACGTGCTATTGCCCGCCCGCCAAAGACGCGTGGCCCCCCCTCGGTCCCCCCGATTACGGCTCCCTCCGCTCCCTTGGGAGTTAGGATTCGGCCGCAATCAGGGGAATTTCCCGTTCGGGGGCGTGGCCGCGGCCGCCCCGCCTAGGCAAGGCGGCGCACCCACGCCCCCGATTCTCGAGAAGTCTTTTGGGGGGGAGTCCAGGGACTTAGTTGTTCCCGACCCCCCCCCGGCAACCTCATCCCGCGTCGTACGACGACGCGGGTGTGAAAATGGCGGACTCTTCCCGCCCCCCGCCACCACGGGTGAGTACTCTCACCAATTGCGGGGAAAGAGAGGGCCCGCCCCCTCCTCTGCGGCTATCCCCCGCGCTGCCAGGGGCGAGCCCCCCCCGATTCCCGCCACCACAGACGAGCAAGCTCGCCGATGGCGGGAAAAGAGGGGGCCCGTCCCCGTCCTCCTCCTCACCTTTTTCCTCCTCCTCACCCTCTGAGGACTGGGAGTTACCTCTCCCAGCCCTCTCCCTCTCTCTCTGCCTCCTCCTTCTGTGAGAGCACTTTCTCACAGAAGGAGGAGAACGCCTTCCACGCCTCCTCCTCGGTGACCATTGCCTTGACCACCGCTGGCAATGTGAGGTCCCTCTCGATTGCGGCCGCGAGCTTCTCCCTTTCTTCCGCCCAGGCAACACACTCTTGAAGTGTGTGCCCGGCAGTGTCACGCTCGCAGCCGCAATGGTGGCATCGCGTCGTGCGCTCCTTCTTGATTCGACACAGGTACTCCCCGAAACATCCGTGTCCGGTGAGCACCTGTGTCATGCGGTAGGAAACACCCCCCCTTGCCTTGCCCAGCCATTGTTCCAGGCAGGGCTGGATGGCCCCGACGGTCCATCGCCCCGGCAGCCGCGGGTCTCGCAAACTGCCGGACCAACTCTCGATAAGTTGCCGTCGGGTCTGGGCCCTTAGGGCACGCCGGATACTGTCCGTGATGGCTACTCCCTGTCTCTGAAGCCCGCGTGTACGCCTATACACCTCGGCGTACATGCGGGCTAACAGCTCGATTGGGGGCACTCCGGAGAGCACCCCCACAGCCGCCCAACTCACGGTACGGAACCCCCGGCATATGCGGTTGGCCACCCGCCTTTGCAACTGATGCAAAGCATCTTTTAGTCGGCGGGTGGTCTCCACTTTCGCCGTCCACACGGGGGCTCCGTACATCACCATCGAATGGACAGTTCCCGCGTAGAGTCGGCGAACCCTTCCGTCCGGTCCCCCGAGATTTGGCAGCAGTCGGCATAGCGCCATTGCTGCCTTGTTCACTTTCGGGGTCAGTTGGCGGAAGTGTTCGCCGAAGGCCCATTTGCCATCTAGGTGGAGACCCAAGTATTTGATCCGGGTCCCCACCTCTACAGGGGTGTTTCCCACCATTATTCGGGTTTTGGGAGGCGCCCCATGGGAGCCGTCATGAAAAAAGACGGCCTCCGTTTTTTGGGGCGCCACCTTCAACCCGATTCCACCTATCGTGCGCACGACGCGAGCCACAGCAATGTTGGCACGCGCTACTGCTTCCTCCCAGGAGTCTCCCCCGGCCATGACCAGCGTGTCATCTGCATAGCAGATGACATCACAGCCAGAGGGGAGGGCTGTCTTCAGGGTCGCGTCGTATGCGAGGTTTCACATGAGGGGGCCCAATACTGACCCCTGCGGAACCCCGCACGACACTTCGACCCTGCGCTCCTCGGCGTTCTGGTCTACGTAGACCAGACTTCTGTCCCGGAAATAGTCCGAAATTATGGACACCAGGTAGGGGGAACCCTGTGATATTTCAGGGCATCCCCCACCCGGTGCCACGGCAGGGTGTTGAAGGCGTTCGAAATATCTAACGAAACCGCCAACAACACCCCGCCTTCCCTCACGACGGCCTCCGAGACCGAGCGGACACGCAAGATTGCGTCAATAGTTGACCGCCCGGCCCGGAAGCCGTACTGTTTATCGTCTAGATTCGGACCATCCCGGGACAGGTGATGGACAAGACGGGCAGTGATGATTCTCTCGAGAATCTTTCCCGCCTCGTCCAACAGGCATATCGGCCTGTACGCCGAGGGCGAATCCCTAGGTTTTCCTTCCTTAGGGATTAGGACAATTGATGCCCTCTTCCACTCCTGGGGGAAGGAGCCCTCCTTGAGGCACCCGTTGTACAGGTGCCTCATGGGCTCGACCAACTCTTTGAAGGCGAGGGCCCAGATTCTTCCATGGATGCCGTCAGGTCCAGGGGCTTTCCCTTTCTTGATTCTCCTGACGGCATCCCGGATCTCTCCTCCCGTGACACCCATCTTTGTTTCATCCCAGTCCTGCTCCCCCCCTGTATCGGGTTTGGTGTACCCGCTGTTCGGGGGAACAGGACTCCTATGATATTTTCAACCAGATGGGGGTCCAATGACTCCGTTAACGGTGCCGTCCCTCCCCTCAGTTTGTTCAAAACTATTTTGTAGGGACGGCCCCACGGGTCCTCATCGAGGGAGGAAATCAGATCCTCCCAGGCCCTCGCCTTAGCTTAACGGATGGAGGCGCGCAGGTCGTTCCTCCTATTTTTGTAAGCGTCCCACGCGTCCTCCAATCCTTCCGGGTCCAGTAGCGCGTGCCTTGCCCTCCTCTTGATGTTCCTCCTCGCTTGGTCGGTGGACCGCCTCAACTCGGCGATCTCTTCCGACCACCAATAAGCATGTTTAGGAGACCGGGTTTTGACTCTGGGCATGGCCACGTCGCACGCTTGGAGTACGACGTTTGTTAGCCATGCCCTGTGCTCCTCCAAATCCCCGGTCCCCTCTTCCTTCCCTATCATGGCGGCGTTGATCGCCGCCATGAGCATGTCCTCGTCTAATTTCCTGAGGGCCCATCTCCTGGAGTTCGCCTCTCTTATTCGGCGGCGCTCTGCGACCTCCTTTGGGATCATGGCGACGGAGATCTCTATATCTATGGTCGGATAACGTTTCGACCTCCGTCGCCACTCTCCAGCTCCGTGCCATCTTTGCTGCAGGATGGGGCACCCACGTGAGGTCCACAATTGACCCGCCCTGCCGCCGCACGCACGTATTCACGCTCCCCTCATTGAGGAGCGTGAGGCCGCATTGCGCCGCCCATTCCTCCACCTCACCACCCCGCCAGTCGGTGCGCGGGGAACCCCATGCCGTTGACTTGGCATTGAAGTCCTCCGCGACCATTATCGGCTTGGGGTGATGCTTGGCGACCATTCTCTCCAAGATCCTTAATCTCCCGCCGAATTTCCTATTTTTTAGGCTCGGCGGGAGATACACTCCTATAACAATGATGGGCCCCTAGGAAGCCACGACGAACCTCTTACCCGCCTCGATGAGATTCAGGGGGGGGGGAGTCCGGCGCGTTTCTCCTCACTATTGCCGCGGAGCCCTCGATACTTCGCACCCAGTTGGGCTTGTCTGGTACTTTGTAGGGCTCCGCGACAATACCAAGGCCGCAGGACCTCTCCGCCATAGTGTGGACGAAGAGATCCTGGGCACCCTTCGCATGATTGGTGTTGGCCTGTAGTATTTTATTGGCCATCACCAATCATGCCAGCAGCCACTCCTGCCTCCGCCACTTCCATAGCGTCGGCGTCTTCCCCCCCCAGATTCTCTTTTAGGCGTTGCCTTTTCCCCGTTCCTTGGCTGGTGGAGGGAGTTTCTTCCTCCGCCATCTTCCTTCCTCCTCTGGTTCTCGGCGGCCTCTGCTCCAGTGGTCTCTCCCCGGTGTTTTGGGGGGGAGAGACACTCTGCAGAGGCTCCACCTCCATTCGCGAGACTCCGGGTCTATTGGGGGTTCCCACCACTTTATTCAGCGGGACACCCCTTCTTCCCTTTTGCACCGGTGTGCAGGACTTCCCCCCCCGTTCTGTGGTTAGCGGGGAGGTTCTTGTCCGCGCACACCGCGCAGTGGACCGGGGCCTCGCATGTGCTGGCCCTATGTCCGTCCTCTCCGCAGCGGTAGCATTTACCGCTGCGGTCCTCTTTGTTCGGGCATCTTGCCCGAACGTGGCCTCCCTCCAAACATTTATAACATTGGAGGGGGCGATTGTCCAATAATTCGGCTCTTACCATCGCCCAGCCTATTTTGATCTGGGCTTTTTTGGCGATGGTATTTGCCGCTTTTAGAGGGCACCGGACCCAGACCATTTTTATTCCGCTAGGTGCCCTCTTTATTTCTCCTACGGAGACTTCCTCCTCCTGGCAGTTTCCGTCCTTGGAGATTACCTCTCTAATCTCCAAGGGGGTAACTGCCTCATCTAGCCCCCTCAATCTTAGCTCCGCTGTTTTGGAGGGGCGCTGTATCTTAACGCCCTCTTTCCCAGCTAGGGCCTGTCTGAGTCTAAGGGCCATTTTATCCGCCAGTTCGTTCCCATTCTCTCCGGGGATCTCATAGATCAGAGCCCCGGTGACGGCTCTCCTGATCTTTACGCCCCCCCCTGATACCGAGGCTTTCGAGGCTCTCCATCTTTTGGCGGGCCTCCACCATGGTCGCCTCGTATTCCCCCGGGGGGCATGTTATTGTAATCGCCGCCGTTCTTGGCTCCCTTCTTCTCTTCTTGGATGGCTCCGTCTGTCTCTTCTGGGATGCAGGAAGGGGGGGGGGGTCTCTGCTGCTGGTGCTGCTGCGGCATCCCTTTTCCTTCCTTATCTTTTCCCTTCTTTGCAGTTTTCCTGGACACAACCGTTGTCCACGCCTCGGTTGGTTGTTGTGTCCGCTGCGGGGCGGTTTTTTGGTGGGAAACTGCACTTCCCTTTTCCCTCTTTTCCCCTGTTGTTCTTTTAGGGAGTTTCAACGACACCTTCTCTATGGCCTTAATCCTTGGTACCTCAGGCCTCGCCGGCGGATTGAGGGTTGTTGTTATCGGGGGTTTTTATCCCTTGATTTGGCCCCTGCTTGTTCTTTTCTCGGGGCTGGCGGGTTTGTCTTTTTGCCTCCGATTGTTTCCGTCCTTGCCTTCTTCTTGGCCTCCTTCCTCTGGGCGAAGCTGGGAACAAGATTTCCCAGTCTTCTATCCATGATTCGTTCGCAAACTCCTTCTACCATGGCTATGAGGGCTTCCTTTTTATATTGCTCCTCTTTCCCTTCCTCGTTATCTTGTTCCCTAATTTCCACTATCTTCCCTCTTCGTTGGGGAGGAAGGGGAGGGGGTGGATCCGGTCTATTTCCCCTCCTCCTCTTTCCCAGAAGAGGGAACTCCTCCTTCCTAAATATCTCCGACCTCCACTCCATTTCCTTCTCCCTGGTAACATTTGCGGCGACCCCACCTTTGGGTGGAAGCGTCTCTCCAGAAGTTCCCTTCTCCCTGTTTTTGGAGGGCTCCCTACCTTTGGGTGGAAGTGGAGTCCCGGACATCAGGATCGTATCGATGTCCGAGGTTCCCCCATCTTCTGGTAGAGGCGAGCTTTCCCTCACCCATTCCTCCGTCCTCTTCCCTCTTTCCCGAGCGAGAGAAATGTCTCGTCTCTCCTCGTCGAGCGGTTTTTTGTTCTTGTTTTGCCTTTTCAGCTTTTCCACCATTTTGCGGAGCTCTGCATTCTCCATTCTGAGACGATGCATTTGGTGTCTCATCTCTGCCATCTGGTTTTCTATACTTTCCTCCGGTAGGTTTTGTGCCTTTATAGCGAGCACTGTGGCAGCGGCACACATGTCGGCCGCTGCCTCCTTTGCCGCTTTTGTTAAGGTACCCCTCATGTTCCCCGATTGCACGGCAACCTTGTAAATGTCCGTGCACTTTTCGGACACCATGGCTTCCAGGTCCGCAATCGGAGCTTCCTTATACTCCTCCTCTTTATCCTTGATACTTTCAAGGAAGTCCTTGTAGGATTTGCTTAGACTCGGCTTAATTAGTGGGTCTAATATTTCCCTTTCCTTTTGGGGGGCCATCTCTTTCTCCTTTTTGGCCTGCTCCTCCTTCTTTTTCCTATGTTCCCCTGTGGTTTCGGGTCGTCCTCTATCTCTTTTCTCTTCCACATCCGGGATCACGCCTTCCTCTTCTTGATTTCCGCACACCTGTGTGCCTTGCGGTGGCAACGTTTGCGGTATCCCTCCTTGCCTTTCCATTTCAAGATCAATCTGTTGATTGAGCTTGCGGAGGAAAGGTATTTCTGCCCTTTCTGTGCATGCGCTGATTTGGTCAAAGTCTAGGTCAAATCTGCTGCTGCATTCAGAGGGTGCCCCGTCTCTTGTTCTTGCCCTCCTTATTCTCGAGGGGCTCCTCGACCTGCCAGCCGTTGTTCTCGAAGCGGGTGACACGCCCCTTCTTCCCCTTGTTCTCGTGGCGACACACGAGTCTTCCGACGATGATGCTGTGCTTTGTTGCGAGTCACATCTCAGCAACCTTACGGTAAGTTCCCTTACCATTCCGGAAGAGCTCTGCAAGGCCGAGGTCTCTTCCAGTGCCGCACGAATCTCGGCTAGCGAGTGCTGCCCCTCCATGTGAGGTCTTACCTCCTTACCTTCTTTTTTATTTATGTGTTTGTTTAAATTCTCCATTTGTTATTAATCCCACGTTCCCGCTGCGGCTCCGTCCCCCAGGGTATACCCCCACCGGCCAAGGGGTGTCCCGAAACATGACCGGCCACACCCCAAGGCCGGGCCCCAAGTTCCCCCGGGGAGGGGACATATGTTTTAGGCCGGGGGGATACCGCACCCCGGCCAGACTCCGAGCCCCTTACACACCCGTGTGGGATTTGACGCCCACACGGGCTTTCAGGGGTCCCACACCTCCGACTGTGCGGGTACCGCAGCGGGCGGCGCCACCCGGGGGGCCCCACGGACGCTTTGGACAGAGTCGCCGCTCCCCGGCCCTGCCCTACACGCCGTGGCGACCAGCATTATGTGGGCGCCCCTCGTCGAAGGCTTTCGACGAGGGGCAGGCGCCTCTCCGGTCGGCCGGTTCGGAAGAGAAAACGGTCCCGACCGACCGGAGATATCTACTCTCGCCGCCGGGCCCCGCCTCGGAAACGTCCGAGCGGCCCCGGCGGCAGGCGGCCGCGGCACCCTCCGGGCTCTGCCCCTTGGGTAACCCCTCCGGGCTATGCCCCTTGGGTAACCGCGGCGCGCCTTCTCCGCCACCCTCGGCCCGGATTCGGAAACGTCCGAGCGGCCCGAGGATGGCAAGTCGCAGGGACGCTGGGACGAGAGCACGCTCTCCAACCAGCACCCTGCGACTTCCCTCTCGCCGTCGAGCCCCGCCTCGGAATATGTCCGAGCGGCCTCGACGGCCGACCCGCGTGGTCCCCTCCGGGCAGTGCTCCTTGGGAAAACCCTCCGGGCTACGCCCCTCGGGTGACCACGCGTGGCCGTCTGCGCCGACCCGGCCCTGCCTCGGAGACGTCCGAGCGGCCTGGGTGCGGCCTACCCCAGGGACGCTGGGACGGGGACCCAGGCTACCCAGCCTGGAGACCCCCAACCAGCACCCTGAAGCACCTCCCTGTCCTCGGGAACCGTTCCACGAACGGGCCCCGAGGACCAATCAACATGGCCCTCTCCGGGCAAAGCCCCTTGGGACAACTCTCTGGGCAAGGCCCCTCGGGTGACCATGTTGACCTCTCCGCCGACGCGACCCCCTCCGGGCAAAGCCCCTCGGGAAACCCTCCGGGCAGAGCCCCTCCAGGTAATCGCGCGCGGCACCCTCCACTGCGGCCCCCGCCGCCGACGCCCACCCCCCAACCCCCCAGAGGAAACCCCGAAGCGAGCCCCCCCCAGGACGGAGAGGGGAGAAAACCCCGGACGGCAAAGGCCGTCTACCCGACAGGCATGTCGGGCCACAGAGCATGGTGGGAAGGGAAGCGCCGAAGCGCCGTGCAGTCCCTTCTCCTAACGGTGCCATGCCACCGGGCGTTTGAATTCCGGGTCGCCATCCCTTACCGCATACGAGCCGAAGCTCTAACGGGGAAGTGGGCCCCGTCTCCCCAGGGGGTGGAAATCTTCCACCCCCCGAAGGAGAGCCCCCAGAGATGGAGGGCGTGCCCCCCGGACCGGGGGGCAGTGTACCTCGAGAGGTACCGACCACTCTTGGCACCCCTCGCAAGGCTATTCCCTTGCGAAGGGTGAGCCCCCCCACCACGGCAAGGTGGTGGTCGACGGGGGGGATACTGGGCGACCCTCGTGCTCAGATCACTGAGGCTGGTCTGGTCTGTTAGGGGAACGTAAAGCTGGTACTCGGGGTCCATGTTTTCGTAAACCTGCTCGATCTTGTCTCGGGTCGTGTACCCGCCGGCTCAACGCATCATGGTCAGCACGGCCGTCGAGTATGCTTGGAACGTTTCCCCGGGTCGTTGATGCGGACCTTGTATCTCCCGTCTCATCCGCCGTTGATATCCGGGCGGCAGGAAGTAGGTGCGGAACGCCTGACTGAATTGTTCCCAGGTATCCCATTCCTCGCTATGGTTCCGATACCACAGTAGGACGTCGCCCCGTAGTAATTCCGGAAGGCCGGTAATTAGATGGTCGGGGTCGAGGCCGTAACTGGTTCGGAGTTCCTCTGTTCGTTCTAGAAAGGCGAGTGGATCTTTACCGTCAAAGAAGTGACTCCGATCTGGTTCATCGTTTTCATCCGGTCGGGTGCTAGTAGATCCTGGCGGGGTCGAGGCGCTCAGCGGGCCACCGTAGTCTCGCTGCCACTCTCGTCCTCTCCGTCGGACATCTGGTCGTCCCCCGGTTCTATGATGATTGGCGGGATCAAGTTGGCAGCCTTTTGTTGCGTGCTAGTCCCCGGCATGATCCCTGGATGTTGGCTCAAGTGTCTCCGAAGGCGTTTTCTAAGTGTGTCCAGCGGAGCGGTCGAGTCAAGGTTGTGTCGATCTAGTTTCTGGAGTACCTGATCTTTGGTGAGCGAGTGTACCCACGCACTGCTCATTCGGTGATACGCAAGTTGGGCCTACCGTGTGTCAGGTCCCTGTTCAGGCGCCATGTAACGGTGCGTTCTCGGTTAGCCTCGGACGGCTCGCCGGAACCAGGATTCGAAAGCGGAAGGCCAAACTTGCGTACACGAGTTGAGAGTCACAAATGGTTTATTCGATGATTATTTACATTTTATACACACTTAATCTAGGGGACGGTCACACTGCTCTGTACACAAACTTATATCTAATGCGCGGACGGACGAACGATCTCGCGGTCGCGGAGCCGCGAGCGGCGGCGCGGCGCGCTGTAGGAGAGTCGGATGTCGGGTATACCCTGGCGTCAGAGGGGGCACGCCCACCTCCGTCGGCCGGACACAGGAGACCGAATGCCGGGCACTCCCAGGCAGCGAAGGGGTTAAACCCACCTCCTTCCGTCGCAGATAGGAAACCGAACGCCGGGTACTCCCAGGCAGCGAAGGGGTTACACCCACCTTCGTTGGTCGTATGTAGGAAAGTCGAACGCCGGGAACTCCCAGGCTCCGAAGAGGGTACTCCCGTCTTCGTCGACTGTCGTGAATCTGGTCTAGAAAGCCTCGGGGACACCCAGAGGCCTGGTGCTGGGATCGGATTCAGGACAGGAATGGTGCCGGCTCCTCGGATGAGCCGGCTTATATACTAGTGCTGGTCCCCCCCACGCGCTTCTTCGCGTGTAGCGGGCATTCCCCCGGAGGGGATGAATCACGCGACCGGCGGATGGTCGGCTCGGCGCAATTAGTGACGATCACTAATGGGTCGTCATACCATTTTCTAGTAGATTATTTGTTACAACCAGTGGAGAGAGACTATACAACTACGGCTGAAAATTGCTTGAGCCGTTGGCAGCACGTACAGCGGGTGAGGCAGGATTTTTGGAACTACTGGCAACGCGAATATCTAACGGAGCTACAACGCCGAAATAAATGGGCAAACGGAGACGACAATTTGAAGGAAGGAATATTGGTCCTTATGAAAGAGACCCAAACACCCACTCTATAATGGCCCATCGGAAGGATCATCAACGTGCATCCGGGAGAAGATGGTGCAATTCGAGTGGTCACAGTAAAAACCGCTCAAGGACAATACAAACGCTCAGCCCGTAGCGTTTGCGTGCTTCCTATAAACGATAATATTTGTAACCTTTCGATAATTGAAAGAGATCTTTCAAGGGGGCCGAGTTGTTAAAAAAGTATCTGTAGAGGCGTTCGCGTCGGTAAAGCGAGCCGCGCGCTCATATATATATATATATATATTCTATGTAAGTCAGGTTAGTTATGGCGGCAAGACGAGCACATTGTATCTCGTGCAAGTACTGAGTTTTTATTAAGGCAATTATTTTCACTAGAACCAAGCATTATTATTTACACGAACAGAGGATAAAAACTTGAATCTGATTTTAAGGGGACCCTCGACGGCCTCCGCCAAGATGACATTCGCAAGCGTAGTTTTCCTGAAGCTCAAACAAGCTCGAATGGCCCAATATTGCATTCTGTTCAGAGCGCCCATTACAGTTTGGTTGTCGAGGGGAAGGAAAAGGGAGCCATACTCAAGAAAAAACCTGACGAGAGCTTTATACATATATATTCAAGAGGGAACATGGATGGCAAACCCATCACGTGCCTTTGAGCATAGTTAATATGTTGACGAGTTTCGAGCAACGTTTGAATATGTGGGTAACGTTCCTTGCCCGAGAGGCGGAAATCGAGGTAAGCGCCTAAGAATCTGCGAGAAGGAGTGGCTTCTACTGTAATGTCATCTAAGTTGATAGAGTAGGCCTTAGGATCTATATGTTTTTTTGTGAAAATTACTAAGGAGGATTTCGAGGGGAAAACTGTCAAGCCTCTATCACGTAGGAACTTAAAGGCCTTGTTTTATTTATTTATTTTTATTTAGTTTTTCATAATTCTTGCCTTCAGGCTTAGGATGGCTTCCGGATTACAAATTTCTTTTCAAGTCGAAATTAACATTAGATATTTAAACACTCCAAAACATTAAAAACTACAATTTAAAATCTAAAATCTTAAATCTTAAATTACAAATTAATACAATTAATATAATATATGATATAATCCAATATAATACATTAGCTCTGTTAATATAGTATCTTTTATTCTAAATCTAAATAAAACTTCTTTAAATACAAAAACTTTTTTAAATCTTCAAATAAAACAAGTCTTTTAAAATTTTATAATACAAAAATACAAAAACCAACGATTTTCTATTTTTTATTGATAAAATATTGATCTTTAATCCTTTTGCTGACTCTTTTTTTGTCTCTTTTTCTTCTAATTTCTCTTCTCTAATTCTCTTCATCCTCGTTTCTGTTTCTCCCTTTTTCTTCTTTTCCCTAGCTTTATCTATTTTTTCCATCCACTCTAGCGCGTGACGCGTTTTCTTGAACGATCTACGATCATCCGGTTTTATACGAGTAACGACATCTAACGTTTCGTTCTGTACCTACTCCGCGTCGGACGAGTATAACTCTTGACTTCCGTTTTCCGGTTCGCCATTGTGTCTTAACCGCGTGTCTCACTCACGTATCTCTCTGTACTTGTATCATTCTATAAGACTATTAAATCTTCTAACAAGGATTCTGTACGGTGTTTAATCATCTCCCGATTAACGATCCTATCAGTCTCTAATACACCCCCTTCTCCGTCGTCCTGCAGTAACTTTTCCACTGTTATATCCGTTCTGGTTTCTTGGCACTCCCCTAATATGTGCGATATTGTTTCTATCCCTTTTCTGCATACCCTGCATTTCTTTTCTTCTTCTTCTCTCCAATGCTCATTTCCTTTCATTTCGTTTCCGCATCTGTATCTCGCTATTGTGTTTCTAATCTTCCTTGCTCTTCTTCCCTGTATTTTGGTATTTCTTCTGTTATTATACTTTTATATATTTTATTGTATCTGGATTCTTTTATTTTCTTCCTTCTCTTCTCTTTTTTTTTCTTTTCTATTTTCTCCATTTGTTCACGATCCGAAGATTTTTTTTTTTTTTTAATGATTAAGGATTTAGGGTGAACGGAAGTGAATTGCCAGGACCGCTCCGAGAGAGCGCGAGATAGGAGCCAAGGGAGCAGTGGCGAGGAGGCAGGAAAGTAACGGGAGACTCGAGGAAAGAGTGCGAGCGAGAATAATTGCGAGAGCGAGAACGAGCGCGATAGCGATAACGAGGCTGCGACAGCAAGCCAGCGTAACGCTGAGTGTGGATGAGCGTAAGAGAGGAGTGGAGGCACTGGAGACGATAGAGTAGGCAATCGTAAACTTCACTTTAGTTGCACACAATTCCGATGTGCACTTTATTTTATTTGTTTAGTTCGAGCACAGCGTAAATAATTCGGCAACTCCAGTCGAGTCCAGGGCACAGCCCCTGTCGTGACGGCACTAGCGGTGACAACTGCACGGTCCTTGCGCGTGCGAAAGCACGCGCGACGCAAGTTGAAGATGACACTTTTCGTGAACCAGCTTGACAGTTAGCTAAGCACACAAGTATGCAATAGTCGACAATAATGATGAGTGCACTACTCAATGCACCGAAAGTCTTCTGAGAATTGTACTGGTAGGCGCGATAACTCTCGATTTGGTTTTTACTTTAAATGCTTTGAATCGCTTAATAGAAGGTTCTCGCTCAGCAGCTCCTTACAGAATTAGGCGAGAATCGCCACGTACGGCGAGTCTTCCTGATTTTCCCGACTGAGAAGGGGAACCAGAATCACGCATCAGCCGGATGACACGTGTCGAAATTGAAGCAAACATCGGTGAACGCGAACCGAGGAACGAAAACAATGACATAAGTTCCTCGGTATTCTTAAATTTGAAGGTTTAACGGGCTGAGCGATAACCTTCTGATTATTGATTTTATCATGGCACGACAGCAAAGTAAGAAAATTATTAAATACAATAGTTGAGAATGCTTCGTGCCATGCGAGTTAGATATAATTTGATATAACAGAAATAAATAAGCTGTTAACTTAATAAAATTATAATAATTTAAGCGATTATGCCTGAACACCATTATTTCTTTTTCTATCCCCTTTGTTTGTTCTTTTCTCTCATCTCTCTCAGCTTTTCATTACTAATTCCTGCTTCTTTTAGTACTTCTCTTCTTTTTCTTTCCCATTTGCTTCCTTTTTCCTTTCTTCTATTTTTTTCCATTTCTTTTATACATTCTATTATTATTTTCTTTTTTGATTTTCTTGCCTTTTCCTCATATTTTATCGCTGTTTTCACAGCTCTCATTTTTACCTCTTTCATTTTCGTCTCTTCTATTATATTATTATGTAGTTTGGCGTTCTTCTGTCTAATCCTAGTGTCCATTTTACATATTTTCTCTTTATTTTATTCAGTATTTCTTCTGTTTTCCATCCCCACATCTCTGCTCCATACAGGGCTACACTTTCTACTAAAGCTTTAAACATCTTCATTCTTCTTCCAAAATCTTTAAATAACTTCTCTCCTACACTCCATGCCATCTTCATTACTATCGTTGTCCTTCTCATCCTCTCTACTATGTGTTTTTCCGATCCTCCATTCTTTTGTATTGTAACGGTTCACATTTCCCGACGCCGCGGATCGGCTCGCCGGTTCCAGGATTCGGGAGGAAGGGGGAGATTCAGACTCGCTTATTCCTTATTAACAATGCTTTGGTTTATTCAAAAAGAAACAAGTAAACAAAATGTTCGTTGGCATAAAGCCTGAATAGAGAAACTTATTGACTACCCGGTATAAACAAAATACGGAGGCGTATAGCCTGTAGCGGTGTCCGGAAAGGACTTACAGGTCACCCGGTATGCGAAATCTGGAGATCGAACGTACTGAGGCATATAGCCTATATCGGTGTCCGGAAACCGGGAAGCCCGGCGTAACGACGAGAAGCCCGTCGCCCGGCGTGTAACAGGAGGAGACCGGAAACCGGAAAACCCGGCGTAATGACGAGAAACCCGTCACCCGGCGTATAGCAGGAAGAGACCGGAAACCGGGAAACCCGGCGTAACAACGAGAAACCCGTTGCCCGGCGTGTAGCAGGAAGAGACCGGAAACCGGAAAACCCGGCGTAATGACAAGAAACCCGTTGCCCGATACTAAAGGTAGGAGGCCAGAAACCGAGAAACCCGGCGTAACAACGAGAAGCCCGTTGCCTGGCTAGGAGGTCCGGAACAGGACTGGTGCCGGCTCATCCGTCGAGCCGGCTTATATACCCTGCCGGCGGTTCCCCCACTCTACATCGAGGTTGTGGTGGGGGTAACGCCGGCGTCGTAGTGGGGCGCCTCTGGGGGTTGTAGTGGGGCGCCCCTGGGGTAGGGTGACCCGTGTATCGCTTATGTTTTTGCGTTTAGGGGCGCCTTAGGCGCCATAGCCTCAAGTGGCGGGCGGGTGATCGGCCCGCGAGGCGTTAGTAACGGCCACGCCGTTACAGTATTATAGCCTAGGTATTTCATCTCCTTTACCTCTTCTATATCTTCTTCTCCCCACTTCCATATTCTTTTTCTTTTTCCATCCCTTTCTTTCTCAAAGACCATGATTTTCGATTTCTCCGTACTTAATGTTAATTCTTTTCTTTCCACGTATTTCTTGAATCTTTTTAACAGGCTTTTCATCTCTCTCGCTTTCTGCCAGCAGTATATCATCGGCGTAAGTGATAGTGCAGAATTTTTCTTTACTTACTACAAATCCTCCTGCTTGCTCCTTTTTCATTTCTTTCTCCATGTCTGATATGTATATGTTAAAAAGCGTGGGGCTCCTTGTCTCACCCCGTATCTTGTCCAAAATTCTTTTGTTCTTTTATCGCCTATTTTTACTCTATTCTTTGTTTCTTTATAGGTCTCTATTATTCTCTTTCTTAGCTGCTCTTCTATTCCTATTTCTTTCATCCTTTCTCCTAATTTTTTTCTATTTACTTTGTAAATGCTGCTTTTAGATCTGCGAAAAACGCGAATACCTTTCTTTTCTTTTTTTCCAATTCCCTGTTTACCACATAGTTCAGTACAAATATTGCGTCTATCATTCCTCTTTCCTCTTTAAATCCAAATTGTCCTTCTTCCAGCTTTTCCTCTACTTCTTTGTTTAATCTCTCGTGTAGGATATTTGCATATATTTTATATGCAGTATCCATCAACGTTACTTTTCTATAATTTTTTGTGTCGTTCTTTTCTCCTTTCTTATACAAGGTGAGGCAATAACTATTAGGACCTTAAATATCTTCGAATCTATGAGAGGAAGATTTGTGTAACAAAAATTGCACGGTACGAAGGGGGCTATCATATGGCGATAATAATTTTTGTCCAAGTGGAGGCGCTTCGGAGATACCAAGGTCATCTTCATTTTTTTAAATGGATTCAATATGTTTTTTTTCTATAATATGATAAAGGAACTCGAAACAAGTTCAGAACTCACGACACAAGATCATTGAACAAGATTTAAAGTAAAGAAAAATCGATAGAAATACATTTTTATTATTAAATGAAATTCACGTTTACAAAAGATATTCGAACGGATACATCGTGCATGATTGACTGACTTTTATTTTCATTTTATTTTAATTTTATTTCAACCCATTTTCATGTCTAGTTTATCCTGAGAACTTGCTCAGATGCCTTTCAGCAGTGATCTTTACAAAAGATGTTCGAAGTGATGTCCTTTATTATCGATGCAAGACTGGATTCTTCCGATTATTGATTGACTTGCTCTTTTAATAACGTTAGGAGTTATTAATGTACAGGCTGTAATAATCTTTTGTTGTATGGCTTAAGATGTAGTTGGTTTTTCTTTGTAGACCATGTCCTTTAGTGTTCCCCATAAAAAGAAATCTACTGGTGTCAAGTCTGGCAAACGAGCTGGCCACACTACACGACCCCCACGTCCAATCCAGCGATTTGTAAATTTTTCATTGAATTTATTTCTCGCAACCAATGAAAAATGAGCTGGGCATCCATCGTGCTGGTACCACATTGTTTGTCGTGTAATTAAAGGCAAATCTTCTAACAAAAGACCTAATGTATGCTCTAGAAAATTAGCGTAGCTATTGCCATTTAGATGTCCGTCAATAAAATAAGGACCAATAATTTTGTCGCCTATGATACCGCACCATACATTTAAAGACCATTATCTCTGATGTTCGACCTGCCGTAGCCAATGAGGATTTTCCACTGCCCACATATGCATATTACGCAAATTAACGTTTCTGTGATTAGTGAAGGTTGCCTCATCAGTGAATAAGACGGTATCGAAGAATAATTTATTGTTTCGAATCTGTTGTTCAGCCTATTGACAAAATCTAACACAATTCATAAAGTCCATCCCATGCAATTCTTGGTGAAGGCTAAGATGATATGGATGGAATTTGTGACGATGCAGAATGCGGAGTACGCTCCTCTGACTAACACCAGATTCTCGTTCAATTTGTCGCGAACTAACGTGAGGATTTCGAGTAACCATTGCAAGGACACCAACTTCATTTCCTTCATGGGTTACTCTTTTTTCACGTTCACTTTTACGAGTATTTAAACTACCGGTTTGTCTAAGTTTATCGCACACATTTTTAAATGTTTGACACGAAGGCAGAATGCGATTAGGATATCGTTCAGAATATAAATTTCTTGTTCGCACTGAATTTTGTTGATATTCACCATAAATTAAAATCATGTCAACTTGTTCTTCAAATGGATACATCTTGCACGATTGACTGATTTGTCGATATTAATCTTGTCATGTTTACTTTTATTACTACGGTGAACTTATTAAGATATCCTTCAAAGAGTTGTGACCGTGCGATCCCTTATTTTGATTGGAATCGAACTTACAACGGCCCAGGTTGCTCGCTTTCGTCATCTATGCGGTCGCCAGTTGTTTTGACCTTATAAACAACAAGGTTACTTACGGTCGTTGATTCCACGTGACAACGTTGACACGCTGGTTCCCTTAAGTGGATCTCTGTACCGCTTGGATTATTAATTTCCTTTTTCTGTTTTAGGTCGTCGTGGGATGCTGGATTCCTCCTTCTCATCGCCGCAGACATTTGAGGATTCGCTGGACTGGATCGCCGTGGGATGGACGATAATGGGTAAGTGAATTCACGCGTTATTTAACCAGGTAAATATAATGTATATTTTTCTTTACAGGTTCCGCACAGATTCTATATTTCTGTTTACAAACACTGTACAAAGTGATATGTTACTAGTCCGCGTTTCTCGTTCGAACTGAACTCAACTTGAGTTTTTCATAACAAAAAAAAACTCCACTGAGCTCTTGGTGATAAGAAGCCCGATTGAGTTCCCCGTGGTCCAGAACTCTAGAACTCTTGCCGCGCTGGTTTATATGTGCCGCAAGGTCACCTCTCTACTGACCCGCTGGCCAATCGTGTTCTTCCGCCCCGCCAGGGGCCTGCTGACTACTCAGCGCGTTGCGCGCGCGCGCATGCTCTATGCTCGGTTCAACAAAAGTTCTATTTTTTAGGTTTTTTCTATTTTTATATTAATATTCACTCAAGCATTATATTATTAGCTAGTTCATCTTACTTATTAATATTTTTGGGTTTCTATTTATTTATGTTAATTTATATCTAGTATGCTTATTTGGAAATAAATAAAAATAAACATCATAATAATTTCGTATTTGATTTACCAATACGCCATTGTATCAGTCTTTTTAAAATGTTTTAACCAACTGACGTGTTGGTTTTACAAAATAACTGAAAATATCACAAAATAAATAAACTTAAACATAGCTGGTCTATCAACATAAAAGAAAATCTAAAATTTTATCTTGTAAAACGAAATTAAATAATTCATATATTAAGTTAATCATCGAATTCTAATGTTATTTATAAATTGAATTGCAACGATTGTAACGCCACATATGTCGGACAGACAAAAAGACAGTTAGGAACGAGACTTAAAGAACATAAAAATAATATTAAATTAGACTCTGCTAGACATTCGGTTGTCACAGAACACATTCTAAACGAACAACATACATTTGACTGGGACAATATTAAAATCATGGATCACGAAAAAAACTACCATAAAAGACTAATATCTGAAATGATCCACATTAAAGAACAGAAAAATGGAATTAATTTAAATACAGACACCGAATTGTTAGACAGTAGTTATTTTGACATACTTAAAAAATTTGCTGAATCATAATTTAGAAAAAACATTGGTAATAAATAAATACATCACGCTCTCTATTTTGACATTTGGTATTCAGACTTCGCAACACACACTTGAAATATCGGGGAAAAGGACTTGTTAAAACGATAATGTAAGTTGAAAGATTTTTTAATTTTCTCTGACATTGATTTAATTCGCGTATTATATCCGTAGCATGCTCAAATGTCGCATAACTTGGCATCTCAGACCAATCGCCTTGCATATCTATTGGTCAACAGCGAAGAATCGTTTCAATTTTATATTTTAATATTTAACTAACTTTGTAGTTTTAACATTTAACTTTGTATTTTAATATTTAACTTTTATGTATTGATAAAGACTGTAGTGCAGTCGAAACGTTTACAATTTATATCGATTCTGTAACGGAATGTTAATTTAATTATTTAACTATTAAAAAAAATTTTTACACCTTATTTATTTGCTCGTTCAGTTGGCCTACTATATATGATTTGTTTAATTTTGTTAAGTTAATCAACTTAAAGATTATTCTCGCGCTTATTATTATACTTAAATATAACCTATGCATCTGTCTAATATTTGACTAGTCCTCTTATTTTGATTACAACTCTTTGAAATATATTTCATAACTAAAACTTAGATTTTTGTTATTCTTTGTTATCTTTTATAACTTAATATTATAGATCAATTAAAAATGCGTGGAGTAATTATAAATATGCAAAATAACTATTGCAAAATAAAATTAACATTAAATGAATTAGAATACTTAAAATTGATTTTTATCAAACTAAAAAAAAAATAAAATTGTCATATTTCGTTATCTTATTAATAATACTTAATCTAAATACATTGTTTACGTTTTAAAGTTCGGACTGCTTCTTTCCGCTACTGGGATGTCACGTCCTTCAACCAAGGCAGCTCTTCCGGACTGCGCCCAGCTGTGGTTGGTCGCAGAGTGTTTGTTTACATTGAAGAAGATAATAATGGCCATCACTTCGAACATCTTTTGTAAAGATCACTGCTGAAAGGCATCTGAGCAAGTTCTCAGGATAAACTAGACATGAAAATGGGTTGAAATAAAATTAAAATAAAATGAAAATAAAAGTCAGTCAATCATGCACGATGTATCCGTTCGAATATCTTTTGTAAACGTGAATTTCATTTAATAATAAAAATGTATTTTTATCGATTTTTCTTTACTTTAAATCTTGTTCAATGATCTTGTGTCGTGAGTTCTGATCTTGTTTCGAGTTCCTCTATCATATTATAGAAAAAAAACATATTGAATTCATTTAAAAAAATGAAGATAACCTTGGTATGTTCGAAGCGCCTCCACCTGAACAAAAATTATTATCGCCATATGATAGCCCCCTTCGTACCGTGCAATTTTTGTTACACAAATCTTCCTCTGGGCCTCATAGATTCGAAGATATTTAAGGTCCTAATAGTTATTGCCTCACCCTGTATATTAGACTTATTAATCCATTGTTCTATTCTTCCGGAATTCCTCCTTTCTTCCATATTTTGTTTATTAATCCATGCAATGTTTCTCCTATCTCCGCTGACATTAATCTCCATGCTTCGTTTTCGATTCCATTCTCTCCCGGTGTTTTTCCTTTCTTGAATTTCTCCAGCTGCTTAATTAATTCGTCACTTTCTATTCCTTCTTTTTCTCTTCTTTATTCATTTTCTTCTTCTTCGTACTTTGTTCCAGTTTTACTCTTTCTTTTGTTCCTTCTAGTAATTCCATTAAATGATTGTTCCATCTAATATATCCCTTTGAGATATAACTATTAAGAAATAATTACTCGTATTACATCCGCTTGACGACGGACACTGACCGCGTAAAAACGCATACGATGCGAGATATACGCGGAACCGAAATTGCTCAACGCGCAAGCAAAGCAGAAGGACTTTGAATCTGCTTTGCTTGCACTTAGGTCCTTGACCGAGGGGGCCTGTTGCCAGGCACCCCTTCCGATCAAGAAAATCCCAAAAAGTGATACTATAAAAACGGAGCAGGAGACGCGCCGCTCAGTCGAAAAGTCGCAATAACTCGCTCTCAAGACGCTCTCGCGTCGTTAGTTAAACGATCTTGCTAGCCGCGTGCGATATATAACATCTCTTCGCAGTCGCGAACGAAACGCGAAGTTATAGTTAAACAGTGCCGTTAAACCGATATACTCACAAGTGTAACAGTGGTAAAATAAATAAAAGTCAAGCGGTTTACTTGAATAAAAGTTTTAATAATAAAAAGTGAAGTGCATTTATTTCATTAACCCGAAATAAGTCCTGACGCCCCGGATTCTCATCCTAATTTGGCGCGACCCCTTGTGTCTCACCCGAGGCACACAACAAAATTGGGTGAGATTGCGCCGAAGGACCGTCAGGAACTACTCGGAGGAAGACCTGAAAAATACAGCAGTATTAATAATCAGGCACGTCGCAAATAATAATCGACGGGAAGCGGACAAAACAGAAAGCATCAAATAAGACCTGTAACGTATACGCGCACATAAGGAAACAGACACGTCAGCCAGATAAATCAGCCGACGTATAAGCAGCAGCGTGCCGTACGTGCAAGACTACACACACACACGGACAACGCATCAGCAGACGTGAAGTAGGTCACCATCCAAGGACGCGACCTACGACAACACGGACAACGCATCGCACCGTACCGCGACCCGCAGGATCACCTTACAACGCCGGATCGCCAGCTGTATCAACACCGCCGAGCGATGATCTGCAGCGTCAGCAAGCGAGCGATAATAATGCTAGCCGTATTAATGTAAGTCCGAATAAAACTTTTTATATATATTGTGTGAATGTCGGAAGAGAGCGAAACACCCCGACAAGCGATAGCGAATAAATCGTGGTTACATAGCGACTCAGCCAAACGGTCAATCAGAACATTACCGTTAACTTTAAAAAATCTTGAAAACGTGCGAATAAAATTAGAAGCAATTTATTCAAGCAAAGGCGACTCAGAATCAGTTACGCACGGGAAAGCCGAACGCGAATTTCCGTTCGATATTTTTGACGAAAGTTTATTCGAAAAAGGAGAAATCGACGCCGATAAAGAATTAAGAAAAGAAAGTAAAATACGCGTAAGTCGAACTCCTAGCAACGCGGAGAGTACTCGCTTACGTCCTACGACAGTAGTATTTTTGATCCGAGCGAATATCAGGACATGTTGCAAACACCGCCGAACGGTGTCATGGATGTGTCCGAGGGTGCTATCGACCGCGAGATTGACCGTCTTCACGGCACCATAGCTCGCGACAATAATCGACTCGTGGAAGGCGATGTATATGCATTACCCTCTAATAGCGATATAGGAACAGATAACCCTCACGATATCAGGCGATACACAAATAAACGCGTTGAAGAAGCCGAGATGCGCGAAACACCCAATTATAAGGAGGCAGGCATAGAAAACACTATGCTACGCGAAGTAATGAGAGGCATGCGAGAGCTACGTAGGGAAATGCTCACAGAAATAAATGGATTGCGCAAACAAATTCGCGAATCTAACGCATACGCCGACGACCGGTGTTAGATCCGCCGGGACACACACGCACGTACACTCGAGGGAGAAACGCGATACCCAGAGTACAATAACAAGAGATATGACGTTATGTACGGACGGACGGAGAATGACGCTAGACACTGACAAGGTCCTCGTGAGTATTTTATCTCATTAAAAGAAGCACGACAAATGATTCCGGAATTTAACGGGACGACACAACACAAACTGCAAGAATTCTTAAGCGCATGCACTTATGCTATGAAAAATATACACCCCGCTAATGAGAGTGGGTTGGCGGGAGCTATTTTGTGTACAAAATTAAAAGGCAAAACAATGTTGGATTTTCAAACGCAACGAGACATACAGACATACGACGAACTCAAGCGACAATTAGAATGTACGTATCAGAGTAGGCGAAGCACTACGTATTTGCAAATAGAGTTCAATTCCTTAAAACAAAAGGCAAATGAAGGCGCGCAAGCTTTTGGAACGCGCGTCGATACCTTAGCTATATGAGTTATATGAATCCATGACGGAGGGAGAAGATCACTCCCCCATTGAAAAGCGGATCATACTAAGTACGATACAAAAACAAGCCTTGCAAAATTTTCAAATCGGACTACGCGACGAGATACAACTGCTTATTCGTTCTCGAAATTACCAAACGCTACAGAAGGCAATAACTGCCGCAACCGCCGAAGAAAAGGTAAAGGGCACAACCGCATCGCGATCGAGTCACTATACAAATCAAAATCGTTATGATGAAGCGCCGTCGCGACCATCAAAAAACGCCGGGCAATGCCATAAATGTGGAAAATCGGGACACTACGAACGGGAATGTCGCAGTAGCAAATATTTGCTCTCAAAACCGGAAAAACCCTTTCGTGCGAATAACGTCGAAAAAATTTGCAACTATTGCAAAAAGCGTGGCATAACCGCGACGAGTGCTGGACTTTAAATGGACGGCCAAAAACGACAACAAGTTACGATAGAAAAAACGGTGATAAACAATTGTGTAATGTTAACGTAACCGAGAGTCGTAAAAAGCTGAAACCGAGAAAAGGTGATACGGATTCCGAGCGAAGCAGCGACGAAGACGAGAGACACGAGGAAAAGAATAAGATGACGCACGCGCTCGAATATCAGGTGACACACGTGCGCCGATCGCCGAGAGAGAGAGAGCGAGTTTAAATATAATTAATTTGCCCATGCGAGAGGCGAAACACGGAAAAGTAAATATGCTGTACGATTGGGGAGCTACGATCTCATTGATAAAAGTGAAACTCTTAAAGGGTGAGACCGAAATTTACAATGATAAAATAACCTTCGTTGGAATAACCGGTCATAAAGTCAAGACAATTGAGTTAAATGGAAACAAAATAAAACACGCGATTTACGTCGTGAAAGATAATTTCCCGATGGAATACGATGGGATCATAGAAATCGATTTCCTTCAGAAGCAGCAAATCACGTGCGATTACCGAAAACGCGAACTACAAATCGGAAACGCCGTCCTAAAATTGCAACCGTATAACAAAATTACTTTAAAGCCGCGTAGTAAAACTATTATACAAGCGATAACAAATCATAATAAGACAGGATCATTCGACCCAAAGAAGCCGCCCCAGGAATCTATATCGGACGATGTTTGGTAGAACCGAAGAATTACCAATGTCCCATCAGTGTAATTAATACAACTGATAAGCCGGTCGAGATCCACACACCCCTCGTAACCGTAGAAGACGTTTGCGAAGATAACGCACACGAGTTATACACGATACATACAGACGAGACTCCGAATCTATTAACGCGCGACGAACGGATCTGACAATTATTACGCACAGAACATTTAAATAGGGAAAAAAGGAAAACGATACAAAAAATATGCGAAGAATATAGCGACGTGTTCTATTTAAGCGGAGAACCACTGTCATGCACAGCAACACTAAAACACGAGATAAGCACGCGCGCCGATACCTCACCCGTCAATGTGAGACCATATCGCCTTCCCGAGAAACACAAATTAGAAGTGAACAAGCAAGTACAGGAAATGCTAAAAAACGGAATTATTAGTACAAGTATTAGCCAGTGGAATGCACCGTTATTGGTATAGTGCCAAAAAAGGCAGACGCAACAGGCAAACCGCGATTAAGAGTAGTAGTCGATTTCCGGAAATTAAATGAATTAACTATAGGCGATTCGTTTCCACTACCAAACATTACCGATATTTTGGATCAGCTGGGAAACGCGAAGTATTTTACGACGCTCGACCTCGCATCTGGATATCACCAGATACCGATGGCTGAACGCGACAAAAATAAGACAGCCTTTTCGACTCCCTACGGACACTACGAGTTTAATAGAATGCTGTTTGGACTTAAAAACGCGCCCGCGACTTTTCAACGACTCATGAACTCGGTGCTAATCGGGATACAAGAGCTCCGATGTCTCGTTTATCTCGACGATATCGTTATATACGGATCCAGTTTATCTCGACGATATCGTTATATACGGATCCAGTTTAGAGGATCACAACAGAAGACTCGCGGAAGTATTACAACGCCTACGGAAACACAGTCTCAAACTCCAGCCTGACAAATGCGAATTTTTACGAAAAGAGGTGATATACCTTGGACATATTATTTCCGAAAACGGAATACTGCCAGATCCGTCGAAATTAGAAACGGTAAAAAGTTTTTCGACACCGCGGAAAGTAAAAGACGTACAATCGTTTATCGGACTAGCGGGTTATTACCGAAAATTTATAGAAAATTTTTTGCAAATTGCAAAACCGTTAACAAAACTAACGAAGAAAACGGAAACGTTCGAATGGAAAAATGAGCAACAAATCGCGTTTGAAAAATTAAAGAAAAAATTAATGACAGCTCCAGTATTAAAGTATCCGGACTTCAATGAAGAATTCAACGTGACTACCGATGCCTCGGACTATGAAATCGGAGGCGTATTATCACAAGGAGCGGTAGGCAAGGATAGACCTATCGCATACGCCAGCCGAGTATTATTTTGCGTGGAACAAAATTATAATACTACGGAAAAGGAACTATTGGCAATCGTATGGGCCGTTAAACATTTTCGACCATACATCTACGGCACAAAGTTTAAAATAATTACCGATCATAAACCATTAGTATGGTTATTTAACGTAAATGACCCCGGCTCAAGGCTAATTCGCTGGAGGTTAAAATTAGAAGAATATGATTACGAAATTATTCATAAGGCCGGACGAGCGAACGCAAACGCCGACGCATTGAGCCGGAATGTAATCCAAAACGCTGACTCAAGCGAAAGGATAGAGGAGATATACAAGGCAGAAAAAGAAGAGGAAGAATTCGACAATAACACAAGAAAATATTCGGAAGAGGAAAAGAATCAAATACTCTACGAATACCACGATGCACCCACAGGAGGGCATCAAGGAATCGAACGAACAATCAAAAGAATTCGATTAAAACATAACTGGTCAGGATTGACAAGAGATGTCGAACGATATATTGCCAGATGCAAATCTTGCCAAAAAAATAAGCTATCGCGCCGAATAAAAGCACCTCTCGTAATCACGGATACTCCGAATAAACCATTCGAAAAATGTGCATTAAACATTCTCGGACCTTTAACAGTTACTACTAACGGAAACAAATACTTGTTAACATTTCAGGATAGCCTGACGAAGCTCAGTAAAGCAATACCGATCGTAAATCAGGAAGCGAATACCGTCGCAAAAGAGTTTGTTACGAAAATAATTTTTGAACACGGCATTCCAGAGAAAATTTTAACGGATCAAGGCACAAATTTCATGAGCGAAGTATTTAAAAATATATGCAAATTATTAAGAATAAAAAAGATACAAACAACCGCGTATCATCCCGAGAGTAACGGAGCATTAGAAAGATCGCACCGCGCATTAGCCGAATATTTGCGACAAGATGTAAATGCCGACCACACCGACTGGGATGAATGGGTGCCATACGCAATGTTCACATATAATACTACTTCTCATACAGCTACGGGATATACCCCCTTTGAATTAATATACGGACGACAAGTCAAACTACCGACAACACTAACGAAACCGCCTAAACTGACGTATAGCTATGACGACTATCTACAGGAACTAAGGGAAAAAATACGTGCATCGAACCTTGCGAAAGAGAATATTAAAGAAGAAAAAATAAAATCGAAAGAATACTTTGATAAATCCGCAAAAGAAGCTAAATTTAAAATAGGCGACAAGGTACTCGTGTACGATGAGACGCTACGACGTGGACGATCAAAGAAATTAGATGCATTATGGGCAGGACCATACACAATAATAGAAAAAAATTCAAGCGTGAACTACACAGTAAAGAAAGGAAGAAAAGCGATACGCATGCACACAAACAGACTGAAATTATTTATCGAAAATTAGGATTTATCTATTCTGGTATCGCAAATGGATCAAGACTGGTCGCCCCCACCAAAACCACCACCTCACGCACCATTCGCGCACCAGTACGCGTAACGAGGGTGACGTGCAAGGAATGCGGCTCACCCGTCCTCCGGGACACATTCGCCCACCGGAGCACCACATCGTACGCCCGGGTATATTCGTTTCCTGTCATTTCGGGCCCCACAACAGGGGCGCGGGCGCGACAATAAGGACACAACAAATCATACAATTGCGTATAGGCATTGCACCTAATACAATTATAACGAAAATGCATAGTAATACGTCGTGCCGCACGTAACAAAAGTTGTCATAAGACTAAAGGGACGACAGATGACATAGAGAACGAATGCTCCGCTCTCTTGATAAAAAATTGCATACAAAAGTATATAAAGATAAAGTAGTAAGAAGAATTATATATATGTTATTACAGAATGATCGTATTCAGTGCTGTGCGAATTCGCGGCAACGCGGAGTGCGAACCGGTGTGCGAGTGAATTGTAAGATTTTCTAAGGAGCACAGCACAACGACACCAAAAAAAAGAGAGAGACAATGTTACTGAGAACGGCACTGTATTTTTGCTATGTACAAAAAATGAGAGTCGCGCACAGATAAAAAATACACGGATTGCAAGAAGTGCAATCCACAAAGAATAAAGTATTCGCGAGAAGTGCGATACCACGGAACGTTGTGAAAAAAAACGTAAACGAAGAAAACTCTCGGTCTGTGCATGCGAGCTGCGACAAAGCGAGTAAGTGTGGAACGCGCGGGAAAACAGTTTTATCCTGCCGACCTTCGAGAAGGTTCCAATGTAAAATTACCGAACTTGTAATTTTGCAATGTAATGCTGTGGAATCCTCTCGAGTGTCGGAGGACAAAACTGTTTTGCCTTTTCTGTTTTGTTTGGCCAGCCCGCGTAAGCGGGCTGGCGACAGCCGAAGGCGTTTGGCGCGCGAAACGCGCGCAGCGCGATTGGTGCCGTGCGATTAGCGCAAATTGACGCGCCGAATTTGATATTGAAAATATCACGTTTCCGCACTGCATGCGTACATGCACTCACACACATACACACTCTCTCTCTCTTTCTCTCTTTTCTC
Source organism: Nylanderia fulva (assembly GCF_048542155.1). Lineage (NCBI taxonomy): Eukaryota > Metazoa > Arthropoda > Insecta > Hymenoptera > Formicidae > Nylanderia > Nylanderia fulva. Next base: position 71,457 of record NW_028190436.1, read on the forward strand.
TCTCTCTCTTCTCTCTCTCTCTCTCATCCGTAACATTCCGCCCGCCTCGTCGCGACGAGCGACGAACGATTTTTTTTTTTTTTTGGAGGTGCTAAAGCGGAGGAAGCATTAAGATGCAGCGAAGAATACGATGCGCGAGACGAGAGTGAGTATACGACTCAATGTTTTTACAGTTTTTTGACGACGAACAAGAATAATGATGCGTTTTATTATTATTTACAGTATATACAGTCGCGACGGAACTCGCGGCACGGGGTTTACGCGGGTGGCCCTGGGTCCTTGGCGGCAGCCGTCGGCAGTGGTACGATTTTAACTACTGGCCGGGTTAACTCGCCAACGGACGTGCGGACGTCCACCACGCGTATCTCCCCGTCCAGGCCGGGGTGCACGCGCGTGACCCGAGCAAGCGGCCACCGGCACGGCGGGGTATTCTCGCCCTTGACCAGACACAACTGGCCCTCGAGAATAGCTCCACGAGTGGCCCACCATTTGGGCCGCGGGCTGAGGTGCTGTAGATACTCGCGGGTCCACCGCTGCCACAGGTGATCCCGCATCTGCTGCAGGAGACGCCACCGATTCAGTCAGTTGGCTGAGGCGTCCAGGAGTGACGGCTCCGGGATGGCGAGAAGAGGGCTTCCCACCAGGAAATGCCCAGGCGTCAGGGCACGGAGGTCGTCAGGGTCATCCGTCAAGGCTTCGAGCGGCCTAGAATTGAGGCAGGCCTCAACCTCTGTGAGGAACGTCGACAGTTCCTCAAAGGTCAGTCTGGCCTCGCCGATGGTGCGTCTAAGGTGGTGTTTAACCGCCTTGACCGCCGCTTCCCACAGGCCGCCAAAATGTGGAGCTGCCGGTGGATTGAAGCTCCACCGCACTCCTCGGTCTGCCAGGCGCCCAACAATGGTCTGGATCTCACGGCCAGCAGCCTTGAAGAGGGCCTTAAGCTGTCGGTCCGCGCCCACAAAGTTAGTGCCGCAGTCGCTGTACACGACTGTGCACAACCCTCGTCGGGACACGAACCGACGAAAGGCCGCTAGGAAGGCCTCGGCGGTGTAGTCGCTGACAGCTTCAAGATGTACGGCGCGGGAGCTAAAACAAACGAATACCACCAAAAAACCCTTGTAGGCCTTGTGTCCTCGGCCTCTCGTCGTTCGAAGCCACACCGGGCCGGCGAGGTCCACGCCGGTGTGCTGGAATGGGCGGCTCGGAGTGACGCGCGCTCTTGGCAGGTCGCCCATCTTCGGCCGTGGAGTGGCCGCCCGCCATCGGATGCACGGAGGGCAACTGTGAATGTGGCTGCGAACCACTTGACGTCCTCGCGGAATTCAAAAACGCTGCCTGATATGAGCCAAGGTGGCCTGGACTCCGCCGTGAAGTGTTCGCCTGTGGGCGGCGTCAACCACCAGGTGCGTCAGGTGAGACTGCGGCGGTAGGATGGCAGGATGACGTTGATCGGCGTCCAAAATTGCGTGTTTTAGACGCCCGCTGACTCGCAGGGTGCCCTCGTCGTCCAACATGGGAACCAGCTTGCGGAGTGAGCTCCGGGCAGGCAGCGTCTTTCCAGCACGGACGTACTGCAGCTCGGCATGGTAGCTCGACTCCTGAGCTACCTGGATCCATTTAGATAAAGCGGCCTCCAACTCCTCAGGTTCCAAGGAGGCCGACACAGCTTCGCTGTCTGCTGAGTGACGCCCTCGTGCCCTCCAGCGCCAGATCCAGGCGGACACGCGAAGCAGGCGACGAAGGCAGGAAAAGCGGCAGAGCTCCTCAGCTTCTCGTTCCTCGGCGGCTGCATGGCATCGGAACGGTCGCTGCTCCGGTAAGTCGGCCGTTTCCAAGAGTCCGACGTCCTTCGGCCAAGAGTCCGCGTGATGACGGAGATATTCCGGCCCTCGCCACCACAGATGATGTTCCAGGAGCTCCTTCGGTGACACCCCTCGGGAGGCACAGTCTGCAGGGTTCTCCTTGCCAGGTACGTGCTGCCATCTCGCATCCTGGTTGTCGCGGTGAATTTCAGCGACGCGGTTGGCTACGTACGTATTCCACTTTGCAGGGTGTCCACGTATCCAGCCAAGTGTCACCGCAGAATCCGTCCAGAGGGTGACCGCCGACTTCTCCAGATCCAAGGAGAGCCGCATATGCTCTGCTAGCTTTGACAGCAGAGCTGCTCCGCAGAGCTCTAGTCTCGGCAGCGATACACGCTTCAACGGGGCCACCCTGCTCTTGGCGACCACCAGGTTGATGCGGGGCAGTCCGCCATCCTCCACCCTGCTGTAGACCACAGCAGCGTAAGCCCGTTCGGAGGCATCCGAGAAGCCGTGGAGCTCCATGGGGCTGCTTGGAGCGTTGCTGTGCAGCCAACGTGGCAGTCTGATCTTCTCCAGTACCGGCAATTCCTCCTCGAGGGCTGTCCATGCGGCGGTGTCCTCGCGTGATAGCGGTGCGTCCCACTCGAGCTGCTGCAGCCACGCCGACTGGATCAGCAACTTTGCACGCACGAGGATTGGTGCTAGCCAGCCCAGCGGGTCGAACAGGCGAGCGGTCTGCGCCAGCACGGTCCGCTTGGTAGGTGGGGCCGATGGAGTCAGCCGGACAGACAACGAGAAGGTGTCTTCGTGCGGATTTCACCAAATGCTCGTCTGCAGGTAACCTCGCGCCGGCCGTCGTGCCTAGTTGATGCTCGACAGGGATGAACTCCAGGAGGCGGTTGTCGTTAGAGGCCCACTTCCTCAGCGGAAAGCCGCCCGCCATGCAGAGCGAGGTCACTTGTCCCAGGAGGCAACGAGCAGAGTCCAGGTCAGCAGCTCCGGTGAGTATGTCGTCCACATACACGTCGTGCTGCAGGACGTCGGCACCGAGCGGGAAACGGTTGGCTTCGTCTGACGCAAGCTGCCGCAGCACTCGTATGGCGAAATATGGTGCGCTCGCCAAGCCATACGTGACCGTATTTAGCCGGTACTCGCTGACCCCGTTGTTCTCTGCCCACAGGATCCGTTGTAGGTCTCGATCGTCCGGATGAAGCTGAATTTGCCGGTACATCATTTGAACGTCGGCCATGAAGACGTACCGGTGCCGCCGCCATCGAGTCAAGACATCAGCGAGAGACGGCAGCAAGTTAGGTCCAGAGTGCAGCACACCGTTGAGAGACGCCTCGGCGCCCGTGCGAGCTGATCCGTTGAAAACGACGCGGATCTTGGAACCGGCAGCCGAAGTCCGCAGCACCCCATGATGTGGCAAGAAATTGATCCGGTCACCTGGTGAAGCCACAGTGGAGGCAGCGAGCGTCATATGCCCGAGGGTGATGTACTCGCGCATGAAGTCGCGGTACAGCACTCCGAAGTTGGTGTCGCGGTCGAAGCGACGCCTCATGACGTCGAGGAGACGTGATGCGGCGCGACGGGTGGGGCTTAAGTCCGGCAACCTCGATCGCAGCGGGAGTCGCACCTGATAGCGGCCGTCTGATAGTCGTCGATGGGTGCGCAAGAAGTGGTCCTCGCACTCCTGCTCGTCAGCGGTCAGCGGAAGGACGGCACGGGGAGGCTCCTCCGTTTCCCAAAAACGACGCACCAGCTCGGCAAGGTCCTCCACTGTGGTACACTGCAACGACGACACGGGATTCGTGATGTGGCAGGTCCCAATGGCGCCCAACAGCACCCATCCGAAGCGCGTCAGCAGCGCTCCTGGCTCCTGCGGCCCTCCTCTACGAAGACCTTTCGGCATGGCGAGATCCAGGTACACATCCGCACCGAGCAGTAGTTCCACGGGATCCTGGCGGTGGAATTCAGGATCAGCGAGGTCGAGGTCCTCAAGGTGCGGCCATGAGCGTGCTTCTCCCTCAGGAATGCCGCCGTACACGGTTAGGCGCGGCAGCACGAGAGGCGAAGCGGCGAGCGCGAAGTGCCCGTCGCGCGAGAAGATGGTGACCGCTGTTCGCCCTCGAGAGACGCCTGACTGGATGCCACCTACTCCGAAGATGGCCACTGAGGAGGGAGTCCGCGGCAGGCAAAGGCGTTGTGCCAGAGATTCCGCGATCAGTGATGTCTCCGAACCCGGGTCAATCAGGGCGCGGACGTCGTGGCGAGTGCCCGCGCGATCAGCCACCAGCACGCGCGCGGTTGCCAGAAGCGCTGATCGGCATTCCACCGGCGGTCGCCTGGCCACGTGGGTCGTCACCGCGGAAGATGGTCCGGCAGCAGGCAGAGCCACAACGGTGAAGGTGTCGTGAAGAGAGGAATGGTGCTTGCTAGAGCACTTCATGCACACCTTGGAGGACGTGCAATCAGCAAGGAGATGCCGACCCAGGCAGTTCCAGCACCGTTGGTGAGCATTGATTGCCTCCTTTTTTTCAGCCACTGTTTTTCTCTTGTACAGCTCACAGTACGCGATAAAGTGATCCTTCTTGCAGAGCGGACAGCTGCGGCTCGGGTCTGATCCCTTGCTCCCCACGTGGCTTGTGCGAGCGGCGCGGTTGGATTTCTCCAAGGGCTTGCCAGATGGTCCGGGCCTGGTGGACTGGAGGACCTCCAAGGTCATCAGCTGCTCTTGCAGGAACTCCCGGAGCGTGTCGTACGACGGCGGCTCGGCAGACTTGCCGAGCGAACTCTCCCACTCGCGTTGAGTTTCGGCGTCCAGCAGTTCGACGACCAGGTGCACAAAAAGGTCGGTGCAGTCGCTTATCGGACGCCCGATGCCCTTCAGAGCGCCCACTGTGATGAGCACGCCGTGGAAGATTCGACGGATGCCGTCGGGCGAGGGAGCCTTCATCCTCGGCAGCGATGTGAAGGCCGTCAGGTAGGAACGCACGAGGAGGCGCTTGTTCTCGAAATATGTCGTCAGCATGTCCCATGCCTGTTCCAGGTTGTCTTCCGTGGAGGGCAAGTTCCGAATGAGCTGCTCCGCGTCGCCCTTGACACTCGTCCTGAGATAGTGCAGCTGCTCGATCTTAGTCAAGGATGGATCCCCGAGGATGATGGAGCGGAACAGGTCCCGGAAGCTTGGCCAATCCTCGAACTTGCCACTGAATTGAGGCAGATTGATGCGTGGCAGGGTCCTGCGGGACGGCGCGCTTCCTCGAGCCTTCTCGGAGGTGTCAGCTTCCGACGGCGTGGAAAGCCTTTCCTCCATCTCGGCAAGTTCGGAGCGTTGCGTGTAATACGCCGTTTCGACCTTGCTTGGAAGGTCGTCGGAGGTGTACTCATCTTCCTTTATCTCCTTCCAGTATTTGTCGCGGAGCTCCGCGTGCAGCTCCTGAAATCTGGTCCACTTGTCGTCCAGGAGGCGGATCGCAGCTTGGATGGTGTCCACGTTCAGCTTGGCCGCCCCGATTTTTCGTAAATTGTCGACACTACGTAATATACGCACGTGAAGTTCATGTTGAGCGTCGATCAATTTATCCATGCCCATTTTGTTCGTTACAGGTCACAGATCACCCTGGTCGCGCACACACTTAGACTGCGAAGCACAGAAGATGCCGGACGCGACGAATACGCGGAGAGGATCCGGCTCGAAGGACCAAAAAATGTGCGAATTCGTGGCAACGCGGAGTGCGAACCGGTGTGCGAGTGAATTGTAAGATTTTCTAAGGAGCACAGCACAACGACACCAAAAAAAAGAGAGAGACAATGTTACTGAGAACGGCACTGTATTTTTGCTATGTACAAGAAATGAGAGTCGCGCACAGATAAAAAATACACGGATTGCAAGAAGTGCAATCCACAAAGAATAAAGTATTCGCGAGAAGTGCGATACCACGGAACGTTGTGAAAAAAAACGTAAACGAAGAAAACTCTCGGTCTGTGCATGCGAGCTGCGACAAAGCGAGTGAGTGTGGAACGCGCGGGAAAACAGTTTTATCCTGCCGACCTTCGAGAAGGTTTTAATGTAAAATTACCGAACTTGTAATTTTGCAATGTAATGCTGTGGAATCCTCTCGAGTGTCGGAGGACAAAACTGTTTTGCCTTTTCTGTTTTGTTTGGCCAGCCCGCGTAAGCGGGCTGGCGACAGCCGAAGGCGTTTGGCGCGCGAAACGCGCGCAGCGCGATTGGTGCCGTGCGATTAGCGCAAATTGACGCGCCGAATTTGATATTGAAAATATCACGTTTCCGCACTGCATGCGTACATGCACTCACACACATACACACTCTCTCTCTCTTTCTCTCTCTCTCTCTCTCTCATCCGCAACAAGTGCCAACGCAGCAATATTAAGACGGTCAAACCAAGAACCGTACGAACTCGAAGAATTTGCCAACGAACCAGGGATACACTTCGAAAGAATAGGTCACCTACACTGCTCTAAAAGTACGTGGAAATTAGTAATAAAATTAGATCTAGCTACATTAACCGCAAAACAGGGATATATACGAAATTACATAGAACAAACAGAAAAAACATGCAATATATTAACGCAACGAAAAACATGCCTTAACTTGTTAATATTACAAAACAAACGTTAAATTATTTAGAAAAGACAACAATGCAAATAACTACATTCTACGACAGACGTACAGACAAACGTAAGGAAATAATTGACGGGATAGGTACAATAGCAAAAACATTGTTTGGTACCATGGACGCGGATGACGAAAAACGTATATAAATGAACAACTAGAGTTAATAAATAGCCGACAGAGCACGATACAACACACAGTTTGACATCAACTGACAATAATCAACGATACGATAACACACATAAATAATAATGAGAATACTTATTAAGTCAGCTCTTTTAATTTTTAAAACCACAATCTCCACTTGATTCCTCTCGACCAATAGAGCCAAACATATACGAGTAAATAAGTTAGAGAATATAATAGAGCAGAGTGAGAAACTCTTACAAGAAAATTTAGCGGAATATATTACATTAGAAAACATACAGAAGCAATATGAAATAATTATGGCAGTTTTAACAGACTCCAATAGGGACGCTGAAAATATCATAGAATACTTAGCGCAAATCGAAGAGGGAAACGTACATCCGAAACTAATACCGTTCGATAACATTGTCGCACATTTAAAGGAAGCCGCAACGCAATTAGAACAGGGAGATTATTTCCTGTTTAAAACACATACAGAGTAAATTGGCATGAAATAAAGAAACATGCAAGCGTAAGCGCATACGTAAGCAAAGACTATAATTTATATGTATATATATATATATATATAATATGTTAATTTATATTTTATAAATTATATATATAACAGAAAGAAAAAAGTGACGGAGAATAATTAAAAGAAAGAGAGAAAGGAAAAAGGAGGTTCATAGAAAAGAAAAAGAAAGAAAAAGAAGAAAAAAGGATTCGGAAAAAATAGAGAAAGGAAGAAAGAAAAAGAAGGAAGGAGGTGTATAATATTTGGTAAATATATTTTAGGTAAATATATATATATATATATATATATATATGTATACATATACAGGGTAAGTCATTTTAATGTCCCACCCGAAATATTTCTGTTCGTATGCATTTTACGAAAAAATGTTTTAGACAAAAGTTGTGTGGTTTCGAGGGGGTCATAAGATGATACCATTGGTTTGACCTTGAAGAGTCATTGGAAGGTCATGTAAAGGTCACTTCAATTTTTTTTAATGGAACACTCTCTATATTTTTGCATATTTCTGTAGCTTACCTTGAGAGCTCCAAAACACTATTATAAAGTATTTTTTTATTTAATGATTTTCGAGTTATAAGATTTCAAAGTTGCAGTATTTTAACATAAAATACGAAAAATCTTGCAAAATATTCATTTTTCGATTATCATGCCTTAATACTTTTATCATCAGAATAATGAGACGAATCAGTTGGTACAAAGAAAACACATGGTTGTCTTTAAGAAAAATTGTGCAACTGCTTATTGTAATTTTCATATTTTTTTTAAGGCAACTATGTGCTTTCTTTACATCACCTGATTCGTCTCATTATTCTGTGCATTAAGGTATGATACTCGGAAAATGAATATTTTACAAGATATTTTGTATTTTATGTCAAAATACTGCAACTTTGGAGCTTTATAATTCGAAAAATACTTAATAAAAAATATTTTATTACAGTGTTTTAGAAAGCTCTCGTGGTAAACTATAAGAATATGTAATAAAAAATAGTAGGTTCCATTTAAGAAAGTGAAGGAGACCTTTACGTGACCTTAAAATGACTATTCAAGGTCAAACCAATGGTACCATCTTATGGCCCCCTCGAAACCATACAACTTTTGTCTGAAACATTTTTTCGTAAAATGCATAGGAACAGAAATATTTGGGGTGGGACATTAAAATGACTCACCCTGTATACAGCGTGTCCCACCTAGATGTGGCTCATCCCTTTTAACTTTTAAATTAAAAGAAATAAACCATAACAAATATATATGAAATTAAATGGTTTGAACTGAACTCTATTGTGAGCATAGTGGTTGATTTCAAAAATTATTTGTATTGAAGAACGGAGAGGTATGCATAATTTTTGTATAATAATGTAGATATTTTGATATAATAAAAGTTGTAGTACTATTTGAAACGAATGCAACGATGTATGATTGAATATAAATATTTCATATATTATACAAGTTTTATCGATTTGAAATATCGTGAGCGACGTCTACCTTTTCAGTTTCAGCCCTGCAATATGACCAACTTCTGATTCGTGTATTATGATTAAATGACAATGTGACATACGTCAATCTCTAATACGCGTCAGAAGTTGATCATATTGCAGGGCTAAAACTGAAAAGGTAGATGTCGCCCACGATATTTCAAACCAATAAAACTTGTATAATATGTGAAATATTTATATTCAATCATACATCGTTGTATTCGTTTCAAATACTACTACAACTTTTATTATATCAAAATATGTACATTATTATACAAAAATTATAGCAGAGAGGAGGGAAAGGAATATGGCGGAAAGTGAGAGGACGTTGTGCAAGAGTGCTCCGAAAAAGTTAAGATAATGTGAGGTGAAAGAGGAGGAAGGAGGGACAAATGAAAGAAAGTAAGGAAATGAAGGGAAAGGAAACGAGCAAAGGAGAAGTGACGAAAAGTGGAGAATAGGAAGACAAGTAGTGGAATGGTGGACACGTGGAGAAAGCATGCACGGTACGCACGGTGAAAAGGGGACATGCAGGGAAGGATGGAGGAAGGAAGCGAAAGGGAGGAAGGAAAAAGAAGAGCTGGAGAAGAAACAGAGGGTGGAAAATGAAGTGCATGGAAGGAAAGAGGAAAGAGCAGGAGATGGCTGTGGAACAGTCGTACACGTGGCATATGTCATGGGAGGACGCACGGCCAGAGAGGAAGAGAGGAGGAGGATGAGAAAGAAAGGGAAGATGAGTAAGAGAGGAAAAAGGAGGAAAGGAACAGGGATAAGAATATAGGAAGGAAGAAGCAAGAGAGGAGAGAATAAAAAGCTTTGTATGGAAAAAAAGAAGAAAGGAAGAAAGGAGCAGAGGAGGAGAAAGGAGAGGGTCAATAAGACAGGAAGGAAAGGACGGTAAGGAAGGAAGCGTAGCAGTAGTGGTAGGCGAGAGAGGGAGCTAGAGATGGCACAAGGGAGAGTAGGAAAAACACGTGAAAGGAAGGAATTTGCACGTGCATTGTCACGCATGATACGCAAGTACGCACATGATGAGAATAAATAAAGGCGAAAGTGTAGGAGATAAGGGTTAAACAAAAGGCGGAGGTGAGGAGAGCTGAAGGAAGGAGAAGTCAGAAGTGAAGGGTGAAAGGAGAGAGAGGAGAGGAGAAGAGGAAACGGCAGAAGAGGAAGGAAGAAGACAGGAAAGGACGAAGAGGAGATACAAGGTGGTTAGGTACAAAGAAGAGAGAGGAAGAGACAGGTGGGCTGAAGAGAGGAAGAGAAAAGAGAAAAGTGCAATACAGGAAGATGAAGGAGAGAGTGAATGAAAAAGAAGAATGGAGGGGAGCAGGACCTGCGGGTGCAAAGAAGAAATGAAGGAGCTGAAGAGAAAGATGGACAGAGTGGAAATGATGGTGGAGGATATAGCGAGATGGGTAAGGGAGGAGAGAGAGAGTAGGGAGAAAGAAGAGAAAAGAGACAAGGAGGCAGAAAGGGATGAGATAGAAGAGGAGACCCTGGAGGGAACAGAGGAGGAAATGGAAGAGAGGATCAAAGGAGGAGAAGGAAAAGCAAAAGAGGGAAGGAAAAGGGAAAGGAAGAAGATTGAAAGAACAGGAAAATCTAGAAGAAAGAGGAGAAGACTGGTGGAAAATAGTGAAGGAGGAGGAAGAAAAGAGAGAGAAAAAGAGAGAGAGAAGGGAGAAAGTGGAAGAAAAGGAAAAGAAGAGGAGAGAGGAAGAGAAAAAAGAAGGAGCTTGTGGAGCTGAAGAAGGAGAGAAACAGAGGAGAAGGAAAGGAGAAGGAAATGAGAGAACGGAGAAGAAAGATGAAAAAGGGAAGATAGAAAGAAAGGCAGAGCAGAGGGAAAGAAGAAAGGAAAAGAAGGAGGTGGAACGAAAAAGAATGGAGGAAGAAGAAAGGGAAGACAGGAGCAGTGAAGAGGAGAATAAATGGAAAAAGGAAGAAGAAATGTGGAGAAAAATGAAGGAAAGAGAAAGGAGAAGGAATAGAGAGAGAGAGAAGAGAGAGAAAATAGAAAGAAGATCGGAGGAGATGGAAAGAAGATGGAGGAGGAGAAAAAATATTGCGTGGAAAGGACTGGATGGAGAAGACCAGAGGGAGAGGAGGATACTGCTGGAGAGGATGATAGAGGTGGTGCTGGATAAAAAAGCAGATATAGCAGGGTCATGGGAGGTGAGGGGAGGATGATGGAAAAATGATAATGATTGTAGAGATGGAGAATGAAAAGAATAAGAGAGATCTCTTGGAGAATGGGAGAATGATGTGGAGGAAATGGGAAATAGGAATTGAAGAGGATTTGACAAGAGAGGAAAGGAGAATTAGGTGGATGATGATGGAAAGAGCGAGGAGAGAGAGAGCTAGAGGGAAAGAGGCGATGGTAAGTGGTAAAAGGTTGTAGATAGAGAGGGAGGAATGGGAATGGAATGAGGAGGAACAGAGATTAGAGAGGAAAGGGAAATAGAGGGAGGAAGGGAAAAGGGGAAGAGGGAAGGCACTCAGAAAATTTAAGGTCGCAAAATGGCCAGGCGACATTAATAAATATTATTAATAATTAATAGCAGGTATCTTGTATCGCCAGTGATGAATAAAATTAAAAATAACTGTGAGACGACTCAACTGGCTTAAATTGATTCTTATTATTAGTTTGATGTCATATACAAGAAAAGACAACGTTTCGACCTTAGGTTTAGGTCCTTATCAAGTCTAAAATTAAAATTAAAAAATACAATAGATGTACATACAAGAATTTCGATTTTTAAGAAAGCAAAGCGCAAACCAAAATTGTAATAACAAATTAAGACGTACCTTACAAAATCTTTAGTACAATATATAATTAAGTTTTTTCATTTTACACATTTTAATATAAATACTGTGTTACGTAAAACGTTCAGTATGGATGGTAAAGGAGAACTAAGTTAAACAGTTTTGATTATTCTATCATAGATCGGATTCAAATTCTCTGTGTCTTTCTGTAGGTTGATCGTGTTGTTAAATTTTTTTATAAAAAACATTTCAGCAATCTCTCTTTTCCTAGTGTTTGTTTCTCGATGTAAAATATTTAAGTTTGTCCATTTAAAGTCATGCGAAAAATCATTTCTATGTTTGCTTATAACATTTTGGTTGCTGACATGCATTTTTATATTATTCATGTGTTCTTTAATCCGAGTATTAAGGTGTCTTTTAGTTTGTCCAATGTATGTGGCGTCACAGTCGTTGCAGTCAACTTTATAAACTATCTCGGTCATATCGGCTTTAGGTAATTTGTCTTTTCGGGGTTTAATAACAGTATCTAGTTTTTTTGGAATCGTATAAATAACACTTAAGCCTGTTTTCTTAATAGATCTCTCAATAGTCTTACTTAGGTTCTTAACATACGGCATTAAAATACAAGACGAAATATCAAATACATTATTTTTGTCAACTACGTTATGAGAATTTCCTAAAAAAACATGTTCTTTTATACACATATCGCTCAATGACCGTCCTAGGGAAACATTATTCAACAAGATTTTTTTAACCATCTGTAAGTTCTCATTATGAAATCGTTTATCCGATAACAAAATAGCGTGGTCTACTAAGTTATTAATGGTGTTAACTTTGTATTTAAACGGATGGTTAGAATGGTAGTTTAAATATCTACCAGAGAAGGTGGGTTTCTGGTACCAACTAGTCAATAGTTTACCATTGTTTCTAAAAACCAATGTATCCAGAAAGTTAATCTTGTTATTTATCTCTGTTTCATGCGTAAATTGCAAACGGTGATGGTAATTATTAAACGTAGTCAAAATGTTATCAATTTTATTGCGTGGTACTATTGCAAAAATATCATCAACGTACCTATAATAAGGAATTTCCACAATTAATTTGTGATTTATTTGATAGAACTCATGTAAAATCTAATGATTTTTTTCAACATATTCGTAGTTATAATAGTTCATTTTTGTTTGCATCATTTAACGCTAATTTAAAGAATTTTCAAAATAGACGACCTGGTCCATATTGTTTCAAGATACAGGGACAGATATATTATCAAGTTAATACAGCATTATACGCTGCACAAAATGAAAGTCCTACTTATGGTTAACTTTTTATTGTGGATGCAAATGAAGCAATAGAGCATCGTCTTAATCAAAATTCACATTTAGATTTGAAAATTATGCGATGCTGTTTGCATAAATGTTAATACAAATAGCATAAATCTCATTAATAAAATAGATTATCATATTTCAATGCAACGATATCTGAATACATACCATTTTTTATTATCGTTATAGCACTTGCTTTCTGAATCTTTCAGACGATAACCCGTATCCTTTTTGTAACTGTTGTGTATGGGATAATGCGGCTGGATTATTGAATATGAATAATGCACTGTATTCACTATTAACTAAATATATTTGAAATACAATTGTCGGAGCCGATGAGTACCGTGTCGTGGCTCACGGAAGAGAGAGCCGCGCTTTTTGGCGCACGCCAACGCTAGTCGCCGCGTGCGCGTTCTCCAGCGCGCGCATGTCCATCGATCGTCGCGCGTAATCCGGATCGATATTTTTTTCTTTTATTTATGAAAATGGGTATCTCTCAACAGTAACATCCAATTTTTAATACCGTAGAAATAGATAAACAAATGCTACTGATGATGCACATACTTTTGAGCACAAAATAATACAATATAACTGTAATTATGTTTCCCCCTACAAGTGTGCGATGTAAAAAAAAAAATATTTTTTTTACTTATTCAAATTTCTATATCTTGTAAATGTGTGAAACATAATTTAAGTTTTAAATAGTTTATATAACTTTTTATTCAAATATTGTAAAATTAATAAGTAATAGGTCGACTAAACGAGCAAAGGAATTTTAGATTAAATAATGTTTATTTTAATATATTAGTTAGTCATTTAGTTAGTCCATTTTTTCTTGTTTGAATTTAAAGAAAACTAATAGTTAAAATTCTTCAAATATTTAAAAATTAATAGAATTATATCCGTCAGTGACGTATATTCACCTTCTAACATGCAACTGTTTGTGGGAATATTTGGTTGAAAAATTTCAGGCGAATGGAATAAGATTCATAACACTACAAATAACAGCTAGTATAAAGGGAATTCTCCACGCATAGATTGCATAAAATAACAATTTCTTTTTCTGTTGCTGTTTCACATTTTTTTGTAATGAACATGATCTGCGAAAAAAATTATGTTATATTTTGCCAAAAACGATAGAAAAAATTATAATGCAAATGCACATTAAAATAATTATTGTTTTCGATCGCGGTTCTTAAAACTTGTTCTATATATAAAAATAGACATTATATAAAGCACTATACGAACTCTACCATACATTCATATTATTACTTTAATATGTATGCAGTTATAATATAACATACATATTATATATGCTGCAGAGATTATTCTATATAAAGAATTTCTTTTAACGTTGATAGTTAAAGTATAAAAAATAAAATAAAGTATAAAATATTCTCGAATGACTTGCCTGAATGTCCACCACATATCGAAACTCAATATATTTAACAAGAAGAAACTTGCCAAAAACAAAAGTAAATTAAAAAGGCTGAAAATGGAATAAATAATATTTTAATCATTTAATCATTTTTGCAGCAATATTTTTAATAAATACTATTAATATTGAATTAAATAATGTTTCGATTTAACGCATACATTATTCAGGCAAACATAATAAATTGATTAGATGTCAAAATACAAAATTCAAATTTAAATTTTATTCATTATAATTAATGAATTTAATTTGTTTTTAAGATTTTAATAGATTATATATATATATATATATATATATATCCAAGGAATAGTAAGATAATAAGTAATAATAAATTTGTGAAAATATAATAATATATTAATATATTGATATATAGATATATTAATATATTAATAATATAATAATATATCAATAACAAATATATATGTACATTGTATTGTTATAATTATATGTACATTGTGTCGTTATAATTTGTTGTTGATAAAGCAGGTTCTCGCATTGAAACATAACAGTCTTTTTTCACGCCTCACTCGCGCCATCCATCGTCAACGCTCTGTTCTCTCCCGTCTCTTAAGTCAGTCGCATACGAACCACGGTCCAAGAGTCACGCAACGATTGAAAGTTTGAATAAAGTTTTTTGCATTCAAACTACAGACATTATCAAGTTTCTACCTCTCCAATTCGATATTCCAGCTACGTTCATTCTCGCCTTAACAGGTTATGGGCCCAGACACCCTACCGGCGTGCGAATATCGAGAGCTCTCTGATCGAGTAAAAGCGTGCGGAACGGTGTGATCGGCGCGGCCATCACGGTAGTCGAGGAACAGCACGTGTTGTGGTCGAGTCTCGGTCGAGCCTCGTATTCTCGATAGATAAAAAATATCGTGTAAAGAAACGGACATTTTCTGCCACGAAACGCGTGTGATCGAGTGTCGGTGACGAAATCCTTCTCTTGTCAACACTGCGTGGATCTGCGAGATGCCGGACGACGTGTCGTCCAGGCTGGTCAAACGATTTGACGGCACAAATTTCCAAGGCTGGAAGTTTTAGATTACGGCCGTGCTGATGGCGAACGAGATCTATGATGTCGTCGACGGAACGCGAGTAAGATCGCTTAATGCCGCCGGCGTCAACGCAGAGTTAACAAAGGAATGGATACGAGACAACGCCAAGGCAATGGCAATCATCGGCTGCGCGATGGAGAGCGCACAGCTCGAAAGCATGCTCATCTGCACAATGGCGAAAGCTATGTGAGACAGGCTGAGCGCGGTGCACGAGCAGAAGACGGCGTCGAACAAACTCGTCCTTTTGCAGCGTTTCCACGAGTTCCAGATGTCTCCATCGGACTCAGTCGTGTAGTACGTCTCGAAAATACTAAACATGACACGGCGACTGACGGACCTTGGAGAAGCCGTGTCGGAAGCAACGATCATGGCCAAGATACTCGCCAATTTAACGTTGAAGTATAGTGTCCTGAGGACGGCCTGGGACAGTGTGGAAACTGAGCGACAGACGGTGGAACATCTTCAAGAAAGGCTTATCAGGGAAGAGAGCCGGCTCGACACGGAAGGTGATGCAACGAGTGCACTAGCTGTCTCGAAACAAAGAAATTCCAAGGACGGTTCGGGAACAAAGAGCTCTGAAAAGAAGGAAAAACGATGTTCAAAGAAGAATGTCGAGTGCTACCGTTGCCAGGAGAAAGGTCATTACGCCAGCGAGTGTCCTACAAAGAGCAAAAGGGAAAACAACAACAAAAGAAGCCAAGGTCAGTCGAGCAGCGAGTGCGCGTTCGTCGCGAGTGCGCTCGAAAGAAGCCCGAAAACGGCAGCGAGCGACGGAGAAAATCTGAAGCCGACGCACGAGCAGAGAAAGCAGTTACTAAAAGCCGACACAAAGGATGTCTGGCTTACCGACAGCGGTGCGTCAGCGCACATTACCTTCCGTCGGGATTGGATGGAGAACTACCGAGCGGTGAAAGGTGAGAGCATCTTCCTGGGCGACAACGGAAAATGCGACGTTACCGGCACAGGAAATGTGCGAGTCGAGAAGCTCGCGAACGGAGTATGGGAGCGCGCGGTGATAAAGAACGTGTTACTAGTGCCACGTTTGGCAAAGAACCTTTTCTCCGTCGGGGCACGCGCCGCAAAAGGGTTCCGAGTGATGTTCGAAAAAGATAACGTTGAGATCTCGCGTAATGATGTTGTCGAAGCGACGGGATTGCGACAATCGAACTCACTATATAGAATGTTCATCCGTGAGCCGCGGTCACGCGGGGAAGCAAATGTGACCGCGCTGGACCTTAGCCTGTGGCACGAGCGACTCGGCCACATACACAAACGAGCACTAAGTGACCTCGTTCAAAAGGATCTGGTGAAAGGAATGAAAGTAAAAAACGCTGAAGAGTTTTTTTGTGAAGTCTGCCAACTGGGCAAGCTACACAAGCTCCCGTTCAACCAAGTCAAAGACAGAGTGGACAGACTCCCGGGCGAGCTGATTCATAGCGACGTGTGCGGTTCTATGTCAACTCGGTCTCTCGGCGATGCGCGCTTCTTCGTCTTGTTCATTGACGATGCCACCGGTTATCGCTACGTCTACTTCATGCGCCACAAAAACGAAGTCTTTGATCGTTTCAAAGAACTTGATCAATTGTTGGAAAACAAGTTTGGTCGGCGCTTGAAAAAGCTGCGCACAGACAACGGTACTGAGTACCGCAACTCGAAAATGACGAAGTACGTGAAGTCACGCGGAATCGCCATGGAGTTCGCGGCGCCGCATACCCCGGAACAGAACGGCAAGTCAGAACGGAGCAATCGGACGGTTGTCGAGTCAGCCAGGACGATGTTGCAGGCGAAAAAGCTGCCGGCGCATCTGTGGGCGGAAGCAACAAACACAGCTGTCTACATCCTGAACCAAACAGGACGGTCAGCAGCAGGCGGAAGTAAGACACCATACGAACTCTGGGAGAAGCGGAAACCAAACCTCGGGCACGCAAGGGTGTTCGGGTCAAAGGCCTACGAGAGGATCCCAAAGGAACTCATAAAGAAATTCGATCCCAGGGCCAAGAAGACCGTACTCGTGGGATACGATGGCGACTCCGAGAACTACAGGTTGTATGATCCCGAGACGAGAAAAGTTTCTGTTTCCAGGCACGTAGTGTTCCGGGAGAGAACCAGCAGTAACGAGACAGGCGAGCTGATAATGTCCGAAGTCGGGGTCGTCCTTCTGTTTCCAGGCAGACGCGAGGTTAACCAGGAGCCGAGAGAACAAGCAGCCAACAACGAAGTCGCTGTCGACAACGCGAGAGTCGGTAATGAGATTGTCGAAAGCGTAGAAGTATCCGATGACAATGGTCCTGCGGACGCCGGAGAAGCTGTCGACAGAGCTGGTCAACAGCGACAAACAGGAGCCGATGATCCCAGAGTCTTGAGGGATAGAGCCTTAATTAGAATACCAGAGAGGTATCGACAGGTAAACCTAGCAGAGCACCATATACCCACGACGTTGCTTGAAGCCACGACCGGACCGGAGGCTGTCTAATGGATCGCAGCAATTCAGGACGAGCTCGAGGCACACGATAAAAACGGGACATGGAGGATTATCCTAAGGGTTCCCGGTAAGAAGACCATCGACTCTAGGTGGGTCTTCAAACTGCTTAGAGACTCAAATGGTGAAGCATACCGCTTCAAAGCGCGCCTTTGCGCACGAGGGTTTCAACAGCGGGAAGGTGTGGACTATACGGAGACGTTCTCGCCGGTCGTCAGGTACGACTCTCTTCGCGTGATGCTAGCCATCATAACGCAACAGGATCTTGAGGCCGTACAATTTGATGTGCGAACGGTCTTCCTTCACGGAGAACTGCAAGAGGACATCTTAATGGAAGTTCCAGCCGGCCTGGACATCGACAAGGTGAAGTGCGACGGTGTCGGTGTCGTATGCAAACTCGTAAAATCTATTTACGGCTTGAAACAAGCACCGCGATGTTGAAACATAAAGTTCACAACTTTCCTTAAGAGGTTCAATTTCATAGAGACTGAAACGGACAAGTGCGTGTTCTCCGGGATCCACAATGGGTCAAAGGTGTATCTCGCGCTGTTCGTTGACGACGGCATCATAGCGGCCGGGTCGTCAAAAGTGTTAAATAAAATTATAAACTGTCTGAGCGAAGTCTTCGACATCACGCTGGGCGACTGCACTTTGTTCGTCGGGTTGCAGATCATTTGAGATCGCATCAATAAAAAGATGTTCGTGCATCAAAAGGCTTACACGAAAAAAATGAATAGAAAGTTCGGGATGAGCTCGGCAAAGAGGGTGTCCGTGCCGGCGGATCCCCAAACAGTTCTGTATCCGGTCGATTCACAATAGGATAGCGTTAACGTTCCGTTCCGCGAAGCCGTCGGTTCGCTTATGTTCCTGGCTATCATGTCCCGCCCGGACATAGCCTACGCTGTCAATTCGGTTAGCAGAATCCTAAATAACCATAACGCTAGTCACTGGCAGGCAGTTAAGAGAATTTTTGCTTATTTGATAGGTACTTTAGATATCGGAATAGAATACAGTGCTGAAAACAAAACGCTCGAGCTAGTAGGTCACTCGGACGCAGACTACGCCAGCGATGTGGAGACGCGAAGGTCTACTACCGGGTATGTCTTTTGTCTGGCCAGCGGGCCGGTTTCGTGGTCGTCCCAGAGACAAAGGCTCGTGTCCATGAGCACAACGGAGGCCGAATACATGGCGGCTTCAACTGCCACGAAGGAAGCGGTGTGGCTGCGTTTCTTACTCAGCGGAGTAGGGCACCCTTGCGAAGCGCCAACAATTATACACGTCGACAATCAAAGTGCGATAAAACTTGTACGGAACCCTGAATTCCATAAGCGCACTAAGCATATCGATGTAAGATACCACTTCATCCGCGAGAAAGTAGAAAACGGGTTAATTAAAGTAGTTTACGTTCCTACTGAATATCAGCTAGCAGATATGTTTACTAAGGCACTATCTAAAACTCGCCTGCAAAAACTATGCGTTAGTCTCGGTATCATTGAGGAAGTTGTCGAATGCTCAAACGGTGGAAGTGATGAGGCAGGTTCTCGCATTGAAACATAACAGTCTTTTTTCACGCCTCACTCGCGCCATCCATCGTCAACGCTCTGTTCTCTCCCGTCTCTTAAGTCAGTCGCAAGCGAACCACGGTCCAAGAATCACGCAACGATTGAAAGTTTGAATAAAGTTTTTTGCATTCAAACTACAGACATTATCAAGTTTCTACCTCTCCAAGCCTCGATATTCCAGCTACGTTCATTTTCGCCTTAACAGTTGTAGAATCCGCATTTATCTCGTATCGTATCGTCAAATTATCATCTTTGTTGTTGGAATTTTGCTGCGATTTCGATAACAAAATGACGAGGAGAAACACGGAACACACAAATGCAAACATTTTTCCACTCATTATTTCACGTAGGAATATACTTTAGAATAATTAGATATAATCGAATTCAGTGTTCATAATTTCTCATATTAGTTTTAAATATGCAACAATTAAAAAATGTCATATTAAATTTATGCATATCTTTGCTTTTGTATTAATTGCAATAAAATGTACTAAGTACAAAATATAATAAAATTAAATTATCTTATTTTGTTTTTCGTCAGCAAAATACCGAAAGATCGATCAGATTTTAGCACGATTACTATTAATATTGATGATTGCATGTATTAAATTTTAATTGTCTCACTAGATAAAGTTAGTATTATTAATATATCACTATATCCGGCTTTCACGTTTTTTCTGATAGAAGAGTACACAAGATACATGTGCCTGCACAGGAGAGAAGATGAGACTACCAAGGACGTCGATAGCTTTGCGAAAAACTGTCCGTCTACTATACTATATGAGACTATATACTGTACAGATATAGGCTTTTACATACCATGTACAAAGAAAACAAAAAAAAATTATTAAAACTTCTACTAACGATAGCTCAACCAATCTAGCAGCAAAATAAAATACTCTCTTGACTGTATTTTAGATATTTAATGCTTAAATGAAGAGTCTCCATATTTCTAAAAATACCGCGCAAATAAATAAATAAATTGATGCGCAGCAAAAGTCAAATAACAAAAATTTATCAATTATTTTTTAAATTTATGTAAAATTGTACTTATTTATTTATTATCTATTAATTTCATTTGTTATCTTCAGACTACAAAAATTATTAGAAGATAAAATTCTCTTATGAAAAATTATCACTAGTAAGTCCAATTAATCACTTATTTCGAGTACTTAAATTACTGTATGTATATCAGTAATTTAATTAAGTACTCTAAATAAGTGATTAATTGGTCTTACTAGTAATAAATTTTCATAAGGGTTATGTTGAATATATTAGTTTATCGTTATTGGCCTACTTTTATACATCGTCATATTAGATAAAATACCTGCAGTAAAAACAAATTACCTATTTCAAAACCGGTTTAGATTTCACGTGCATGACTTTGAGAGTTATGTCATGATTATTTATTTATTTGATTAGGAATTAAATCATAAAAGATAGGATTATAAAAAATCCAAGATTTCAATTATCTATAAGCATTAATGTTACAATAATCTTATGATAAAATATTTAATTAAGTTATAAAAATATACTAATATTATGAATTTTTATTACAATTCATAATATTAATAAATGAATAAAAATACAAATTAACGCTCGTGTAAAATTTAAAATTAATAAAACCTGAAAAGTAGGCCAAATAATAAGCACACCTTTGACTGGGAAGGGACTGAAATATTAGATCATGAAATTAATTATAATAAAAGACTTATTTCTGAAATGTTATACATAAAAGAACATAAAAATAGTATAAATTTACAGAAAGATATCGAGTCCCTTGACAGCTGTTATTTTGACATTTTAGAAGAATTATCTGACACACTTTTTTAATTAAAAAACAAACAAATTAACCTTTACCTTTTTGACAACACTATTGACTATATAAACAGGCTACGATATAATAATGACACATTTTATCCCGTGATATTGCTGAGTCGCAACAACCAACACATAACATCAACATGTAAGTTTTGCCAATTTATATTTTTCGGAGTGTTCCTCATTGGAATTCTTTTAACATATCTATTTTGTGGGAAAAATGGTTTGAATATATGGGATTTATCTCGTAAGATGCCGGAACAGACTGTCCGCGCTGTCCAACGACCAATTTGGACTCCTTGCATTCAATTGAGAGATGGGCTTGAATTTAAGACATCTAAGAATAATTGTTTCAACCATTGTAATGAAATTCGAACGATAATCGAAGTTTCATCTTTGCATAACTTGCGAGATTATGTTTAAATTTATTTATTATATCTTGTAATTTTATACTTGCGGTTGTTAGTATTGAGAAAGACCTAGTAAGGTCGAAACGTCTACTTTTATATTATAAATAAATAATGTTCAATTATTCCTACATCTAAATTATTTCGGCTCGTATATTTGGCCTACTTTTCAGGTTTTATTAATTTTTAATTATTAATAAATAAATATATTCTTATTTGATATATGTATAATAACAACTTATAGTAATATCATGCAAATTTTGTAGCAGCTTACTACAGTTCTAGAAATATTGAAAATTGAAAATAATATCAGTCGCTACAATTAACAATATTATAAATATTTCAATATATGTCAAGTAATGTAACATAATATCTTATTTGAATTTGAGAAAGAAACGATATAAAATAATATGCTTCTGCTACAAAATCCGAAAATACGTGTGAATTATAATTATTAATCTTAAACATAAAGATTAACATGGAAAATATGATTTCAATTTTCAAATAAAAATTAAAGGTCGCTCTTATCAGTGTGGCTTCTTGCTCGTTCGGAAGAACTCATCCTCTCCTGCATGTTTATTTCTTTTGACGTGATAATAATGCTTGGCGATGTTGCATTCGATCCGTGTGAAGCTTCTGGCAACAAACCGCAGCCGAATTGCTTGAATAATATGCGCTTAATCTTTTTTTTCCATACAAATATGATAGAGGCACATAGATTCTGCATAAAGTCCAGCAAATGAATAGCATATAAGTTGTAAATTGAATAATTTTTAGATAATATTGTCACTGTTAGCATGAGCCATCTTATGCCTATTACGATAAATAGCACGATCAATAGCTTCAGATATAGATTAAACCTGCAAATAAATATATAATTTTCATAGCTTTTGTGAATATATGATGTATAAAATTTATTTTACGTATAAACCTTATAAAATATTTAGGAGTTTAAAATTTTTATTCTCGTGAAATACATGTGCATTTATTAATTTAATTTTTGTTACCATAATTGTCATTTTCTTTTGAATTGCATATAGGTTCTCGAAGAAACATATAAAGTGATATAAATTTAAAGTGTAAGACAGGCAATAAGAGCCAAATCGCGGATGACAGTGCGTTATTTCAACACGAAACTAAATTTTTTCGTTAGAATTAAATACCTGTGTACAAGGCAAATTTTACTTGGTCAAGGCCAAGATTTAAAATTGGAATAATCTCTACAAGAGATTTTAATTCCATACATCCCTTGTTCCCCCTTAAGGAAATAAATGCGAGAGTGATATATTCTTGAAAATATTACAAAATAGAAAATAGTAAATCGGCGAATAGAAAAAATGTCGTCTGTAAATAATAATCTATGGCCAGTATTCATAATCTGAATTTATAATTAATAGTTTTAAATCTGATCTTGACTTAAAATTCCATACAACCAATCAATTTCAGACTTAACATTAAATATATGAACGAAAACTATTATTAATACCGACTTATCTATTTTATAAAAAAAATGCGAATCAATCAATCCTGCGATGCTATTTGCATAAATGTTAATAAAAGTAGCATAAATTAATAAAATAGATTATCATATTTCAATGCAACGATATCTGAATACATACTATTTTTTATTATCGTTATAGCACTTGCTCTCTGAATCTTTCAGACGATGATCCATATCTTCTTTGTAACGCGCAATTTTTAATGTCGTAGAAATAGATAAACAAATGCTAGTGATGATGCACATACTTCTGAGCACTTGATAATACAATATAAACCCCATTCCTGTCAAATATCATGAATTTTTATACTCTTTCTCACAATATATTAAAATGCTATAGCATTAAAGTTATCTTCACTTACCACTGAACCAGCAATTTTTTAAACGTAATTCCGGTCGCAAAATCGGTGGTACGTACTTAGAAAGAATATCCATGCTGACACCTATAATAGCAAATATAAAGGGACATTCCCACGCAAAGATCGTATAATATATCAACTTCGTTTTTTCTCGTTGTCTGATGTTTTTTTGTAACAAAGGCAATCTTCTGTAATTTACACAACATATTTAACAAATAATAGATGAAAGAATTCAGAATGTAAAAACGTTAAAATAATGTGTGTTTAATCGCGTCACTGTATCTTATTATGGAGTAAAGATTCAACTTTAAGAATCCATTCTTAAAATTGCGGTACGATGATTTTTAATGGTGTTATGAATGATTAAAGTAAAAGTGACATTTTCTCTTTTTGTTAACTTGATAAGGAAAGATCGACATATAAATTTTAAAAATCAATTTTTCGGGGAAACTTCAGGCTGTAATATGGAAATGTCAAGAAATTTTTCAAATTTTTTTTGTGCATGCGACACATCTACAAAGTAAGAAAAAATTTTCCATTTTGTTATGTTTTTCGCTTTTTATATATAAAAAGTATTAGAATTGAAAGAAATGAGAAATTCTGTGAACCTAGATCGAAAGTAGATGTTTCAAGCTTTAAAACTCTTTTTCAAAATTTAAATTCTTATTTCTCGAAACAAAGTTACAACTATTTAAAATTTAAGCTATTAAAGTTGTAATAATACAGCACGCGCCGACGATACATCCTATAAATAAAGCGGGGAAAGGACGGTCGAACAATACTTTCCCCCACGACCCGTAATAATTAAAAAGACACCGAACGATCCCGACGAGAAACGGAAAATCCCGAACGTACGCGAACGGCCGTATAAAAAGGCCGAGAAAAACCGAAAAGAGACATTCCGTTCCGTACCGTCTTAGGACGACTATCGCTCCGGAAAACGCAAAGACAGCTAGAGAGAAGAGATCGGGGGTGCCCTGTCTCGGTGTGGGTGCGTTCCCACTTACTAGCCGCTCCGAGCGACTCCTTTCCGAAATCGCTCCTTACCGTATCCTCCTACACGATCGGCCAAGAAAACCAGAGGTTGGGCGTTCTCCGCCTCTGTCGGGAGCTCCCGCGGCCGATCGCTTATTACGAAAAAAAAACAATAACAGAGTTCCCGTGACGCGATATTCCGAAATCAACATCAATTTCGACGAAGGCAAACCCGAGCGTCAACTCTCTCATACGGCCGCGCGCGTGAGAGAGAGAGAGCGGATCAGTGTTGTTAGACGGGCTAGGTTTTTTCGCGCATGCGCATTGAATGTAGTATTAATGAAGTAGTCACTCGCATGAAATGGGGTCCTGATTTCCCCCTCTGTTTAATTTTTCTTAAATTATTGAAAATTTTTTAAAATAATTAATGAATCGTATAATTTTTATTATAAATGTAATAAATTTAATTAAAAATGTTAAATATAAACATACAATAAACAAATAATGAAATTATAAAATATATACATATACGTGTACCTATGTGTTCACGAACGCGCTGCGTGAGCAAAGGATCGCGCTGCACGAAAGGATGAGTCACTTTTTTGTAAAACAAGGACTTTAATAATATCACACACGTATTGACAAAATACTATAACAAACTTATTACAAAACTTTAATTATTTTACAGTGAAATCGGAATCAAAATCAAAGTGCGGAATAGCGGCGGTCGTCAACGAATTTTGCGGTGTATCTGATAAGCGGTTTGCGATATGTTTTCACGACGGAAAAGCGATAAAGCTCACAAGCGGGGTGTGAGCTCCTCTTTTATAATTTCCGGAGCGGAACCCACCTTCGTGTGAAGCGCCAATAATTTTGCGTCTTTTTAAAGTTGCGCGAGGTGACCTGAGCGTATTACGCGTAATTGGCCGCTGTCAAAATTGACAGAACAACGGCTGTTAGAAAGCATGCGCGAGCTGGCGATCACGATGATTATTGGCGAAACGAGGCGCCCGTGAGAAGCCGCGCATGCTCAATAAAATATAATTATTCGGCGGAACGGTTGCGACACCGTTAATTGTTTATATTTCGAGCGTGTTTTTGTACGACAGGATAATTTGTGTCGCGATATGTTTTCCAAAAAAAAAACATATAAAAACGATATGCCTGTTGACTTGCGATCGGAAGCGAATATTCTAGAATATTCTATTTAAGATATAATATTTTATTACACATGTAGTTTTCTATTATGCGTTTCAAACATTCCCGCCCGCCTTGTCGCGCAGTGACAACATGTTTGTGGTATTTCGGTCGCGGAATCGCAAGTCGATAGTGATCGATGGTGGTGTAGCATTCATCATCCACACCTTTCATTTACACTCTACACTTTTATTACACCTTACACTTTTCACTGCACTTTTACACTTTTTACATCTTTATACATTTGTAATAACTTCAATTCATTAATATACATAATGTTTTTAAGAAAAATCAATATTTCCATAACAACACATTCATTCATTTATTTGTTACATATTAATTCTTTTTGTTCTTTCGCTTTATACTTTCAATGAATAAACATTACTTTTTTAAAGATCTGGTGAATTTATTTATAAGTCGCTACATTTTTGGTGACCCCGACGTGATATTAAAGCCGACGCATTTTAAAGGCTGATGCGGAATAAGTGCCAAGTGATCGTCGTATTTGAAGTCTGCGAAATATTATCATCGCTTGGAAGAATTGCTGGATATTCTGATTTTAAGAGATTCATTCTCCGGATCTTTGAAACATCAGAGGCGGATTAGTCCTTCACGGAAATTCTCAAATCATTTTATCGGATTCCTGGAACAAGAGGAAAATGCCAATCGATAGATCACCAGTTAGACCCTGTTCGGATACACAGATTGATATGGATTTGGCGAGCGGATCAAATCAGGTTGGATCAGAAAATATTAATATTTTACCTTCTCAAACTGGACATCAGGTGAGTGATCCTACGTTACAAATTCACTCAAATGAGTTTCGTTTATTAAAACTACCGACTTTCTGGCATAAACAACCTAAACTCTGGTTTGCTTCTATTGAAAGTGAGTTTACGGTTTATCGAATTCGATCAGATGATATTAAATATAGTTCTGTCATTCGTCATCTTGATGAACAAGCCTTAGTAAACATATCTGAAGTCATTGAAAATCCACCTGAAACAGATAAATATAATTATTTAAAGAAAATATTAATAAATCGCTTTACGGATTCAGAGGAAAAACGTTTGAGACAAATATTAGCTGGAATTGAACTTAATGATAAAAAGCCTTCGGAATTACTTCGAGAAATTCGTCATTTGTCTGGAGGATCTTTAGCAGATAGTGTTTTGCAAATGATTTGGCTTCAACGCTTACCACATAGAATTCAAACGACTTTAGCCGTAGTAGAGGATGTTCCTCTTGTTAAACTTGCGGAATTAGCCGATAAAATTGCTGATCGGGACGGCGGTTTGCAAGTTGCGGAAGTTTCCAATAATGCAAGTAATAAATCTTCAGATTTCGCGGATTTGCTACGAAGAATCGAAGCTCTTGAAGTTTCTCGTCGTCGAGATCGTTCCAAAAGCCGGTCTAGAGAGAATAGAAGATTTAAATCGTTATCGCGTAACAAAGACAAATCAAATAAAGATATTAAAGATACATCAATTTGTTTTTACCATAAGAAGTTTGGTGATAAGGCTAAACGATGTACTTTACCTTGTTCTATGTCCAAAACATTCTTGGCTTTACAGGAAAACTAAAAACGCCGCTTAAGACTGAGGCTGCTTACGACGGTGTTTCTAACAATCGCCTCATTATTTTCGACAGACATTCAAATTTGAATTTTCTTGTCGATACGGGCGCTGATATATCGTTGTTACCTAAAAAGGTTTTATTGAAGCCGTGGCATACTAATTTAAAACTTTTTGCCGCAAATGGTACTCAAATTAATACTTACGGTTCTAAAACTTTAATTTTGAACCTTGGTTTAAGGAGAGAATTCAAATGGAAATTTTGTGTCGCGGATATTCAACGTCCTATTTTAGGCGCCGATTTCCTTTGTCATTTTAATCTCCTAATTGACATTAAAAACAAGAAATTGATTGATAATGTTACCGGTCTTATGAATACTGGAAAAATTCAAGAAATTGCGCATTTGTCAATTTTTACCACATCTCCTGATTCTGTGTACCACAAATTTTTAACCGAATTTCCAGGACTCACCCGTTTTTCTTCAATTTCCTCGGTAAAAACACATGGTGTTGAACATCATATCGTTACGGAAGGTTCTCCTAAATTTTCGACTCCCAGAAGACTTACTCCTGAGAAACTTAAATGTGCCAAGGAAGAATTCAAGTCTATGATGGAGCAAGGAATTTGCAGACCTTCAAGCAGCTCCTGGGCAGCCCCTCTACATATGGTACCTAAAAAGGAACAAAATTCTTGGAGACTGTGTGGTGATTATCGTGCACTCAATTCAGTGACTATCCCGGATCGTTATCCCTTACCTCATATTCAAGATTTTTCTTCTTCACTTTTTGGTAAGAATATCTTTTCTAAAATCGACTTAGTTAAAGCGTACTATCAAGTACCCGTCGCTAAAGAAGATATTCACAAAACAGCTGTCACTACTCCATTTGGGCTTTTTGAATTTGTCGTAATGCCTTTCGGTTTACGAAACGCAGCCCAAACTTTTCAACGGCTCATGAACTTTTTACTTAATGATTTGAGTTTTGCCTTTTGTTATCTTGATGACATTCTTATTGCTTCTAAAGATGAGAAAGAACATATTGCTCACTTACGCATTATTTTTGATCGTCTTCAACAAGCTGGAATGACAATCAATGTCGCTAAATGTCTTTTCGGTCAAAGCGAGATTTCTTTTCTTGGTTACTTAGTTTCTAACCAAGGAGTTAAACCTACATCCGAAAAAGTGAAATCAATTATTGATTATCCTAAACCTAAGACACTTCATGAATTACGCAGATTCTTAGGAATTATCAATTATTATCGTCGCTGTCTCAAGGATGCTGCAAATCATCAAGCTCTGTTAACAGAATATTTAAAGGACAGTCGCAAGAGGGATAGAAGAATTATTTCTTGGACTAAAGAAGCGGAATTAGCTTTCGAGTCATGTAAAGAAGAACTTTTACAAGTTACTACCCTTTCTCATCCTGCTCCTCATGCTCCTCTTATTTTAACTTGTGATGCTTCTGACTTTGCTGTTGGTGCATCACTTGAACAGTCTATTGACGACGATATCAAACCAATAGCATTTTTCTCAAAGAAACTAGACAAAGCTCAAAGAAATTATAGCACTTATGATAGAGAACTTCTTAGCATTTATTTGGCTATTAAACATTTCAGGCATTTTGTTGAAGGAAGACAATTGATTATCAGAACTGATCATAAACCTTTGATTTTTGCTTTCCGTCAGAAATTGGATAAAGCGTCACCAAGACAGATCAGACAATTGGACTTTATTGCTCAATTCTCTACAAATATTACCTATATTTCTGGAAAAATGAATTCAGTTGCTGATGCTCTGTCAAGAATTGAATCTATTTCAATGCCTATTATAGTTTCTTTAGAAGAACTTGCTAATTATCAGAAAGAAGATGAAGAACTTCAAGTTTTACTTTCTTCAAATTCTTCACTTCTGTTGAAGAAACTTATTCTTTCAGGATCAACCATACCTATTTATTGTGATTGCTCTTCGGAATTAATTCGTCCATATGTTCCTAAACTCTTACGCAAGAAAATTTTTGATGTTGTTCATGGACTCGCTCACCCCAGCGGCAGATTGACATCTAAACAATTACTACTGAAATTCATTTGGCCTTCTTTGAAGAAAGATGTGAAGGAATGGACTCGAACTTGTCTTCCATGTCAACGTGCGAAGATTTCAAGACACACCAAGAATTCTCCAATTAAGATTGTAATTCCTGATCAACGCTTTCAGCATGTGCATTTAGACATTGTTGGACCACTTCCTATTTGTCAAAATTACCGTTATTGTCTTACTATGATTGATCGTTTTTCCAGATGGCCTGAAGCTGTTCCTATTTCTGAGATTTCTGCTGAAACTATTTCTACAACATTTTATTCACATTGGGTAGCACGTTTTGGTTCTCCTATCAGCATTACAACAGATCAAGGTCCTCAGTTTGAAGCAGCTTTATTCAATGCTTTAACAAATCTAATTGGATGCCAAAGGATTAGAACTTCTGCTTATCATCCTGCTTCAAATGGAATTCTGGAAAGATGGCATAGGACTTTGAAAGCAGCGATTATGTGCCACGAAACAACCAACTGGGTAGAATCTTTACCTTCAGTTCTTTTGGGATTACGTTTGTGTTTCAAAGAAGATTTAAAAGCTTCACCTGCAGAACTTCTTTATGGATCCACTCTTCGTATTCCTGGAGAATTTTTCATTGAAGAAGATTTTCCTGCAGATCCTGAAATCTTTCTTGAAAAACACAGGATTCATATGAGGAATATCAGATCATCTCCTACAAGTCATCATTGCAAAAGATCACCTTTTGTTCACAAGAATCTTTTTGATTGTACTCATGTTTGGATTCGAGAAGATACTGTTAGGAAGTCACTACAACCTCCTTATTCTGGCCCTTTTCCTATTGAGAAACGTATCTCTGATCATTTATTTGCAGTTAATGTTTCAGGAAGAGTTGTCAATATTTCGACAGAACGTCTCAAGCCAGCCTTCATTCCTAGAACTTCAGATTCTACTGAACTTTCTACTAGATCTTCAGCTCCTGTTCCTGCTATTTCAACTCCTGTTCCTGCTATTTCAACTCCTGTTCCTGCTACTTCAGCTCCTGTTCCTGCTACTTCAGCTCCTGTTTCTGCTACTTCAAATCCTTCTTCTTCTTTTACTGTTGGAAAAGCTTTACGCACCTACCCACCAAAGAAGAAGAAAGTCCATTTCGCAACGAATATCGTCACTTGGGGGGGGAGTACTGTAGCATTCATCATCCACACCTTTCATTTACACTCTACACTTTTATTACACCTTACACTTTTCACTGCACTTTTACACTTTTTACATCTTTATACATTTGTAATAACTTCAATTCATTAATATACATAATGTTTTTAAGAAAAATCAATATTTCCATAACAACACATTCATTCATTTATTTGTTACATATTAATTCTTTTTGTTCTTTCGCTTTATACTTTCAATGAATAAACATTACTTTTTTAAAGATCTGGTGAATTTATTTATAAGTCGCTACAGTGGGGCAGGCGCGCCGGCGCGGCGAGATTCACGTGATGATCGCGTGTAATTTGAATCGATCAGCTGAGCCGCGGAAACACGTGGTGATCGCGTGGAATGTGATGATCAGCTGAGACAGTAACGAGTGTGTGTTTGATGTGAAATGACGAACGTGTAGTGCAGTGTGGTGATTATGGAACAATTGCAACTGCGGTGGTGCATGATGAGAATGAGGTGTGACAAATGATACAGTGCATGATGTGATAAATCTCGTGAATGAGTGTCGAACGTTGATGAGTGATGTGTTACGTGCCGGCGGACGGCGTGTCCGCGTTATTCGCGTCCGGAATACGATCCGCGCCCGGGAGCATGACCAATTTAACGATCGGGCGTACGAATTCGGATGTGGCGGTGCGTACTGAGACCACGCGGACGACACCGTCGTCCCCGGGATGCAGTCTCGTGATCCTTGCAAGAGGCCATCGAGTCGGAGGGGTGAGCTCCGAGCGGATGATGCAAAGGTCCCCGACGTGAGGTGCGGCCTCGGCCTTGACCCATTTGGTGCGGGGGTTGAGCCCGTGCACGTACTCAGCCGACCACCGTTGCCAAAAATGGTCTCGCATCAGCTGCAGGTGATGCCAGCCTGACAGCGTGGATGATGATTGTCCGATCCGTGACGGCTCAGGTATAGCTAATAGAGGCGCGCCGATGATGAAGTGCCCTGGAGTGAGTGCTGAAGTGTCGTCTGGATCGTCTGACAGAGCTTGCAACGGACGAGAATTAAGGCGGAGGTGAAATTTCGTAGATTTCACGGCAGCCTCCCAAAGACCACCGAAGTGAGGGGCCGCTGGCGGATTAAAATGCCAGCGGATCCCTTGAGTGTTGGCGGCGCGGGCGATGTGAAGGCCCTCGGAGGTCGACGCCTTGAAGAGCTCCCGCAGGGTGCGATCGGCGCCAACGAATATTGTGCCGCAGTCGCTGTAGACGTCCGTACACAGTCCTCTGCGAGAGACGAAGCGGCGTAAGGCGGCGATGAAGGCCTCGGAGCTGTAATCCGAGACGACCTCGAGGTGGATGGCCTTCGACCAAAAGCAGACGAAGACCGCGATGTATCCTTTCTGTGAGCGGTGTCCGCGTCCCTTGCTGGTCCGGATGGAAATTGGTCCCGCGTAGTCCAGTCCAGTGCTCAAGAAAGGTCGAGTTGGCGTCACTCGGTCCCGAGGAAGGTGGCCCATTGGAGGCTGTGGCGTGGCAGCGCGCCAGCGAGTGCAAGTGACGCACCGATGCAGTTGCTGCTTGACGACGGTCCTTCCGCGTGGTACCCAGAATCGAAGGCGAAGCAGACCGAGTGTCATCTGGACGCCGCCGTGCAGAGAGCGACGATGGCAGGACTCGATCAGCAGTCGCGTCATCCAGGAGGCCGGCGGTATGATCACCGGGTGCTTCTCGTCGTAGGGCAGCAGTGCGTGTTTGAGACGTCCTCCAACGCGCAGTACACCTTGGTCGTCGATGAACGGATTCAGCTTGATCAGTGAACTGCGTGGTGGGCCGGAGCGTCCTGCGGTGGCAGCAGCTATCTCGTCCGGGAAGTGGAGCGCCTGTACTACTCGAAGCCACTGGAGTAGGGCGGCGTCCAGCTCGTCGGGGTGTAGTGGACAACCAGGTGTGACCTCCCGGCTCGCCACGTTGAGCCATCGACGACACCAAGCCGTAACGCGTAGCAGCCGATGAAGCGCAGAGAACCGAAGAAGGATGTCCGGTTCGACGACGACGGAGCCCTTGGTCATCAGGCTGGTGGTGCGCTGTTCAGGAAGGTCATCCTCTGCGATGTGGACCTCTGAGCTGGGCCATGCTGTCTCGTCCAGTGCCAACCAGGTAGGTTCAGTCCACCATAATGCGTGGTTGATTAATTCTCTAGGAGTAATTCCTCTCGATGCGCAGTCTGCAGGATTATTCTTCCCGGCTACGTGTCTCCATCGAGCGTCCGGGAGCTGTGTCTGGATATGAGCTACCCGGTTGGCGACGAAAGTTTTCCAGCGAGTGGCGTGTCCCTGGATCCAATGAAGCGTGACCTGGGAATTGGACCACAGATATACTGGAGTAGTTGCCAAGCCGAGAATGTCGCGGACATGCAGCGTGAGCGTGGTGAGTAGGCTAGCAGCGCACAACTCAAGTCGCGGCAACGAAACCTGCTTGACGGGTGCGACCTTGGATTTCGCCATAAGTAGATTAATTGACGGTTTTTCCCTTTCAGTGGTGCGGAGGTAGACTACTGCGGCGTATCCTCGTTCGGAAGCATCAGCAAAACCGTGGAGCTGCAACCTCGAGTGATCGTTGTCGGTGCTGAGCCAGCGATTCACGCGTATGTGCCTGAGCAGCGGCAACTGATCCAACAGCTGTTGCCAATGTCGAGCATCCTTGGCCGGCAGTGGAGCGTCCCAATCAAGTTGCTGAAGCCAGGTGCTTTGGATTAGGATCTTCGCCCGAATGACGACAGGCGCGAGCCAGCCCATCGGGTCGAACAGGCGTGCAGTTTCGGAGAGGACTCGTCGCTTCGTGAATTTGCTGACTGGCCGAGGATGTATTGCGAAGGCAAACCGGTCATCTTGAGGACGCCATCGCAGGCCCAATGTCGAATGGCTCTCTCCTTCCCAGGAATGTGGTCCTTGCTGCAGCCGATGCTCCTGTGGGACTCCTGTGAGGACCTCTGGATGGTTCGAGGCCCACTTCCTCAGTGGAAATCCGCCCGCCATGCAGAGGTTGCGCAGCTCCGTCTGGAGGTTGACGGCATCGTCGAGGTTGTCCGCGCCGGTGACCACGTCGTCGACGTAGCAATCAAGCCGAAGTACTGTGGCACCTTGAGGAAACTGCGCTCCCTCGTCCGCACAAAGTTGTTGCAGAGTTCGGATGGCCAGGAACGGTGCACACGCCATGCCGTAGGTCACCGTCTGCAGCTCGTACTCTCCGATCTCGTCCGTCTTGTTGTGACGCCACAAGATTGTTTGAAGACGGCAGTCCTCAGGATGTACGAGGATTTGGCGGTACATCTTCTCGATGTCGGTGACGAAGACGTACCGGTGCCAACGCCATCGCAGCAACACGTCGGTGAGCGCTGGCAGAAGGTTTGCCCCAGTCAGCAGCTGCGAGTTGAGCGAAGTACCGGCCCGTGTGCGCTGAGAGCCGTTGAACACGACTCGGAGCTTTGTCGTCGTGCTCGATTCCTTCAGGACCCCGTGATGCGGTAAGTAGCATCTGAAATCTCCGTTGTTGTTGAGGTATTTACCTTCTTCATGTGTTGCAGGTCCTTGTATTCCTGCATGAAGCCGTGATAGAGGTCGCCAAACCGAAGATCTCGGCTGCCCTTGGTCTCCATGGCTTTCAGTAGGTGCTCCGCTGGGCGGCGAGTATCCTGAAGAGTCGTTGGCGGCGATGAGAAGGGCAGCCTCACCATGTACCTCCCGGTGCGCGTGCGCGTGACGGTGCGCACGTAGAGTTCCTCGCACGTGGTCTCGTCGGGAGTAAGTGAAGCCCGAGTTATCGGCTCGCTCTCCTGCTCCCAGAAGCGTCGAACGAAGTCGGCGAGGTCATGATCGGCGGTGCACCGGAAGGTGCGGCGATGTCCCTTGACTGCTGCTGCGTCGTAGCCGCCAGAAAGGATCCATCCCAGGCTGGTTTGCTGAGCGATCGGCATCCTTGATTCACCCTTGCGGAGGCCTTCCTCGAGGATCAAGGAGTAGACCTCGGCTCCCAGCAGCAGCTCAGCTGGGTCGTCGTCTAAGAAGCGAGGATCGGCCAGTTGGAGTCCGTTGAGATGAGGCCAGCTGCGTTCTTCCCGCGAGACCGAGCCTTGCTGCAGCGATATGCGGGGCAGCACAAAGGCCACCACGCTGAGTTTGGCGTTGGTCACGTCTGACGTTACGTGCAGCGTGACCTTGCCACGAGCGGATCCCGAGCGAGTCCCTCCGATGCCGAAAATGGAGAGGCCCGTTGAGACTCGAGGAAGGCGAAGACGTTGTGCCAAGGTCTCCGAAATGATCGACACCTCAGAACATTGGTCGATCAAAGCGCGTACGGCTTGTGGTGATCCGTACCGATCGGCGACGTTTATTCGTGCTGTTGCAAGAAGAACGGCCTTGCACTCTGGATTTTGCAGCGTAGCGGTCAGTGTGGTGGCGCGTGTGGCTTCAGTTGACGCTGACGATGTGGGTGCTCCGTGTAACATCGTGTGGTGTCGTGCGTCGCATGTCAGACAGTTCTTCTTTGACTGGCAGCGAGAGAGAAAATGGTTGCCTAAGCAATTGTAACAGAGCCTGTTACTCTCGACAAATGCCTTGCGGTCGTTGACAGTCTTGGCCTTGAAATCTCGGCAGGTCATCAAGGTGTGCTTCTCGCGACACAGTGCACAGTGCGGCGACTCGGTTCCTTGGTGCTTCGTGACGTGTGCCTTGGCTACCCGTGGAGCATCTCCGGGCGGTTTGCTGGCGCTCTTCGGTCGTGCGGCATTGAGCGTCAGGATCCGGCGGCTGATGAAGTCCACAAGTGCCTCGTTTTGTGCCGGCTCTGATGAGTCTGACGTGGACGACTCCCACTCAAGACGTGTGCGTGCATCAAACAGCTCGGTGACCAGGAAGTTGAAGAGGTCCATTCCGTGGGTGTTGATTGGACGTCCGATGCTCTCCTGACCATTGACGGCGGCAGTAACGGCGTTGTGAATGCGTCTCAATTCTTCTGCGGTATCTCCCTTCATCTTCGGCACGGCGATGAACGTGGCGAAGTTGGAGCGGATCAATTCTTTTTTGTTGTTGTAGTGTTTGTCCAGAATCGCCCAAGCGCGATCGTAATTGTCGCTGGTGACAGGCAATGACCTTATTAACCTTTCAGCTTGCCCCGTCAGACATGAGCGCAGGTGGTGAAAGCGCTCGATGTTGGAGATCGCATTGCCACTCACGACGGAGAGAAAGAGATCTCGGAACGACGGCCAATCGGCGTAGGCACCAGAAAATGGCGGCACTTTGATACGCGGCAGTGATGACCTTGACGTGGCGTCGGCCGAAGGAGGTACGTTTGCTGCACGATAGTGTTCAGCGTAGCTGTCTAGTATGCTTCTTTGTGACACGTAGAGATTCTCCGTATCAGCATGCAACTCTGATTTAAAGTACTCGCTCTCACTGAATCTTTCCTTCAAGGCCGCACGGATAAGGTCATGCTGCGCCTCGAACTTTGTCCACAGCTGATCCAGAATTCTGGTGCGGGTGGAGATAGCACTGGCGGTGATATTGGAGCTGCCCAGCTTCTTCAAGTACTCCACAGAACGTGAGATGCGGACTTGAAGCTCGCGCTGACAGTCAACCAGTGTGGGTACATCCATGATGACTGCACACGAAACTGCACTATTGTCACTCACGCGTGAAGTCACGCTCGCGAACTTGCGGATGCCGGTGCGACGTATCCGGCTCGAAGGACCAGAAAATATGTTCACGAACGCGCTGCGTGAGCAAAGGATCGCGCTGCACGAAAGGATGAGTCACTTTTTTGTAAAACAAGGACTTTAATAATATCACACACGTATTGACAAAATACTATAACAAACTTATTACAAAACTTTAATTATTTTACAGTGAAATCGGAATCAAAATCAAAGTGCGGAATAGCGGCGGTCGTCAACGAATTTTGCGGTGTATCTGATAAGCGGTTTGCGATATGTTTTCACGACGGAAAAGCGATAAAGCTCCCAAGCGGGGTGTGAGCTCCTCTTTTATAATTTTTGGAGCGGAACCCACCTTCGTGTGAAGCGCCAATAATTTTGCGTCTTTTTAAAGTTGCGCGAGGTGACCTGAGCGTATTACGCGTAATTGGCCGCTGTCAAAATTGACAGAACAACGGCTGTTAGAAAGCATGCGCGAGCTGGCGATCACGATGATTATTGGCGAAACGAGGCGCCCGTGAGAAGCCGCGCATGCTCAATAAAATATAATTATTCGGCGGAACGGTTGCGACACCGTTAATTGTTTATATTTCGAGCGTGTTTTTGTACGACAGGATAATTTGTGTCGCGATATGTTTTCCAAAAAAAAAACATATAAAAACGATATGCCTGTTGATTTGCGATCGGAAGCGAATATTCTAGAATATTCTATTTAAGATATAATATTTTATTACACATGTAGTTTTCTATTATGCGTTTCAAACACTATGTTATAACATACGTAAATTACGAGTTTAGTTTTTATTTATACAATTTATAATTTGAATTATTGATTAATTTTAATAATACACTTTTATATTACATATATTGTAATAATTTATTTATTTTTACGTACGTTCAATTTATCTGTTTCCTGCGATTCCGCCAAAACTCCGTGGTCCAGGGTCTTGGTCCGTAGTTGCGCGCGCAAACATCATACGTTACTGTAGTCGTCATGGTTACGTCACGGTAATACGCACATGCGCGAAAAAACTTAGCCCGTCTAACAATACTGGAGCGGATACGCGACAATAACACCGCGGGACCACACCCGCGCCCCGGACCGCGCCGCGCCAACAACCAAACGTAAACACGACCGCGGGAACTTAAAGGGCCGTGCATTTAAAATTCCGAAATATGATGAAGACGTGAAATAATCGAGATATTATTTCTGCCGTGCGTAACACTCCTGTTAAATTATAATCAGCGAATCTGTTACAGTACCGATATCTAACTCCGACGCCGATACAGATACCGTCAACAGGACCCGCGCCGAGCAAAACTCACGCATTCATCTCATACACAGATACACACGTCATACTTTTATAAAATTATCCACGCCGTCACACATACAGCGATACATGCATTACGCGAACACATACACACACGCTTACACACAAACATCTACACACACACACACACACACTTGTAAATAGCACACACAGTAAACAGTTTGTTAAACCTACACCTCGTCGCACGCTTTTTGAATTTAACCCTTTCTCGAACCTTGTCGATCCCGATTGAGCGATCCGGCCGCACCGAGAAAGCAGTCCGTTATAAAGTTTGCCTATTTTTTTGACAATAGTTTTTTGATGCCTTAATTATTTTAAGGAGTGTATATAACTATTATGCAGACACGACAATAGTACTTTAAATTTTTATAAAGTATTACACATATAAAAGGCTAATAAGAGCAGAAGTAATATATTACGGTTATAAAAACTAATTTATTACATTTAATCAATATATACTGATAGAAACAATAAAGTTTAAATTAATATAAAATTATAAAAATAAACTCGAAAGTTAAAACAAATGAAAAAGCGAACGTTTTGATCCAATTTTTCGGATCTTCTAATAAGATCCGAAAGAACGACGTTCTACTGACATGAGGATTACACTAGCGTCACTTTTGTTACTGTTACAATTAAAATACTGTCACATCATAAATATATATAAGTTTTTATTAGCATATTTTTTTGATACCATTTGTTAGATTATTGTTTCATAACGCACTTGATTGTGAATCTTATAATTAGTAAGGTGTAATGAGAAAATTATTTTAATTTATAGAAGCATAATTTTTTTTTT